>NC_069503.1:179976789-180050875 GCF_027579735.1 Bombina bombina | reverse complement strand
GACTTGATCTTCGCTTCACACCTTTTCAAAATTTTACAAATTTGACACTTTTGCTTCTTCGGAGGCTATTTTTGGGAGAAAGGTACTTCAGGCAGTGGTTCCTTCTGTTTAATGTTCCTGCCTTGTCCCTCCCTTCATCCGTGTACTTTAGCTTTGGTATTGGTATTCCATAAGTAATGGATGACCCGTGGACTGACTACACTTAACAAGAGAAAACATAATTTATGCTTACCTGATAAATTTATTTCTCTTGTAGTGTAGTCAGTCCACGGCCCGCCCTGTCTTTAAGGCAGGCCTAAATTTTAATCAAACTCCAGTCACCACTGCACCCTATGGTTTCTCCTTTCTCGTCTGCTTTGGTCGAATGACTGAATATGACATGTGAGGGGAGGAGCTATGTAGCAGCTCTGCTGGGTGATCCTCTTGCAGCTTCCTGTTAGGAAGAGATATATTCCATAAGTAATGGATGACCCGTGGACTGACTACACTACAAGAGAAATAAATTTATCAGGTAAGCATAAATTATGTTTTTTCACTTTGGGACATAAAAGGAAAATAAAGAGGGTAAAGCTGTACTTATGTATATGTCGCTGCATAACCCTAATAACTCGAAATTCGCATCAGCCTTGCTGGCTGATGGACAGCTCTTATTTGTGACATTGAGTTATCGGCTTAGGGTAACCTGAGTTTTTACCAAAGCTGTTTCTTTTGTGCTAGTGTTCTATTGCATTACAAGACATATGTATGTGTACACACTCAGTCACCAACTAGTGACAGTAGTCTTCTGTACTCACAGACTGTGTTATTAGATAAAAGTAGACAGTTGTTCTACATAAACCTTACTACACTTTGCACTTAAGAGCTGTATCAGACCTGCTCAACGGACTAACATAGCCACACCCACCTAATAGAAAGTCTCTGCTACATAACCGGCTTGCAAATTTACCGGGCATTATCCCCTTTGTAGACAGGTAATTTCTACCGTATTGCTGATCCCCTCAGTGTGTCTTAGAACAGATGATAGCGCACCTAAAGGTATATCTTTTATTTTTTTGAGGAAATAGTAATCCCAATTAGATAAAATGAATGACGTGTCATTTAGTCTACACATACTTAACTAGTTTATATATCCATGAGTCGACTCAAATCACGTTGAGATATATGAGAGAGTCATCCCTACTTGACAATTGCTAGGGAATATGATCCACTTTATAGTCATTTTTCATACAGATTCCCAGATAATTTTTTTGAGCTTATCCCAGTGTTTCACTATATATTAATATAGTGTTCTTTTCCTATAACTTGAGCACTGGCAAGTCATCTCCTATGCATGAAACATAAATTATTGACATGACGACTGCCAATATATCTGCACAATTGCTTAGTCTGTGATGATTGGTTTAATTTGTATGTTTAGTTTAACATTCCTTATTTTCAGACAGTCAGTTTCATATTTGGGATAATGCATTTGAATCAAATATTTTTATTACCTTAAAGATTTGACTTTTTTCCCTGTGGGCTGTTAGGCTCGCGGGGGCTGAAAATGCTTCATTTTATTGCGTCATTCTTGGCGCTGACTTTTTTGGCGCAAAAAATCTTTTCTGTTTCCGGCGTCATACGTGTCGCCGGAAGTTGCGTCATTTTTGACGTTCTTTTGCGCCAAAAAATGTTGGCGTTCCGGACGTGGCGTCATTTTTGGCGCCAAAAGCATTTAGGCGCCAAATAATGTGGGCGTCTTATTTGGCGCTAAAAAAATATGGGCGTCGCTTTTGTCTCCACATTATTTAAGTCTCATTATTTATTGCTTCTGGTTGCTAGAAGCTTGTTCACTGGCATTTTTTCCCATTCCTGAAACTGTCATTTAAGGAATTTGATCAATTTTGCTTTATATGTTGTTTTTTCTCTTACATATTGCAAGATGTCTCACGTTGCATCTGAGTCAGAAGATACTTCAGGAAAATCGCTGTCTGGTGCTGGAACTACCAAAGCTAAGTGTATCTGCTGTAAACTTTTGGTAGCTATTCCTCCAGCTGTTGTTTGTATTAATTGTCATGACAAACTTGTTAATGCAGATAATATTTCCTTTAGTAAAGTACCATTGTCTGTTGCAGTTCCATCAACATCTAATGTTCAGAATGTTCCTGATAACATAAGAGATTTTGTTTCTGAATCCATCAAGAAGGCTATGTCTGTTATTCCTCCTTCTAGTAAACATAAAAAATCTTTTAAAACTTCTCTTTATACGGATGAATTTTTAAATGAACATCATCATTCTGATTCTAATGACTCTTCTGGTTCAGAGGATTCTGTCTCAGAGATTGATGCTGATAAATCTTCATATTTATTTAAAATGGAATTTATTCGTTCTTTACTTAAAGAAGTACTAATTGCTTTAGAAATTGAGGATTCTGGTCCTCTTGATACTAAATCTAAACGTTTAGATAAGGTCTTTAAATCTCCTGTGGTTATTCCAGAAGTTTTTCCTGTTCCTGGTTCTATTTCTGAAGTAATTTCCAGAGAATGGAATAATTTGGGTAATTCATTTACTCCTTCTAAACGTTTTAAGCAATTATATCCTGTGCCGTCTGACAGATTAGAATTTTGGGACAAAATCCCTAAAGTTGATGGGGCTATTTCTACCCTTGCTAAACGTACTACTATTCCTACGTCAGATGGTACTTCGTTTAAGGATCCTTTAGATAGGAAAATTGAATCCTTTCTAAGAAAAGCTTATCTGTGTTCAGGTAATCTTCTTAGACCTGCTATATCATTGGCTGATGTTGCTGCAGCTTCAACTTTTTGGTTGGAAACTTTAGCGCAACAAGTAACAGATCATGATTCTCATAATATTATTCTTCTTCTTCTTCTGAAGCAGTTTTTGGTAGAAAAGTACTTCAGGCAGCGATTTCAGTTTGAATCTTCTGTTTATGTTTTTCATTAAACTTTATTTTGGGTGTGGATTATTTTCAGCAGGAATTGGCTGTCTTTATTTTATCCCTCCCTCTCTAGTGACTCTTGCGTGGAAAGATCCACATCTTGGGTAGTCATTATCCCATACGTCACTAGCTCATGGACTCTTGCTAATTACATGAAAGAAAACATAATTTATGTAAGAACTTCCCTGATAAATTCATTTCTTTCATATTAGCAAGAGTCCATGAGGCCCGCCCTTTTTTGTGGTGGTTATGATTTTTTTGTATAAAGCACAATTATTCCAATTCCTTATTTTATATGCTTTCGCACTTTTTTCTTATCACCCCACTTCTTGGCTATTCGTTAAACTGAATTGTGGGTGTGGTGAGGGGTGTATTTATAGGCATTTTAAGGTTTGGGGACTTTGCCCCTCCTGGTAGGAATGTATATCCCATACGTCACTAGCTCATGGACTCTTGCTAATATGAAAGAAATGAATTTATCAGGTAAGTTCTTACATAAATTATGTTTTTTCGTTTAGTTAATCTGTTTTTTGTATTAAGGGGTTAATCATCCATTTGCAAGTGGGTGCAATGCTCTTCTAACTTATTACATACACTGTAAAAATTTCGTTATTTTAACTGCCTTTTTTCACTGTTATTTCAATTTTTGGCAAAATTTGTTTCTCTTAAAGGCACAGTAACGTTTTTTTATATTGCTTGTCAACTTGATTTAAAGTGTTTTCCAAGCTTGCTAGTCTCATTGCTAGTCTGTATAAACATGTCTGACATAGAGGAAACTCCTTGTTCATTATGTTTAAAAGCCATGGTGGAACCCCATAGGAGAATGTGTACTAAATGTATTGATTTCACTTTAAACAATAAAGATCAGCTGTTATCTTTAAAAGAATTATCACCAGAGGATTCTGACGAGGGGGAAGTTATGCTGACTAACTCTCCCCACGTGTCGGACCCTTTGACTCCCGCTCAAGGGACTCACGCTAAAATGGCACCAAGTACATCAAAGACGCCCATAGCGATTACTTTGCAGGACATGGCGGCAATCATGGATAATACCCTGTCAGCGGTATTATCCAGACTGCCTGAATTCAGAGGAAAGCGCAATAGCTCTGGGGTTAGACGTAATACAGAGTGCGCAGATGTTTTAAGGCCCATGTCTGATACTGCGTCACAATATGCAGAAGCTGAGGAAGAGCTTCAGTCTGTGGGTGACGTCTCTGACTCGGGGGAAACCTGATTCAGATATGTCTACTTTTAAATTTAAGCTTGAGAACCTCCGGGTGTTGCTTGGAGAGGTTTTAGCTGCTCTGAATGACTGTGACACAATTGCAGTGCCAGAGAAATTGTGTAGACTGGATAAATACTACGCGGTGCCGGTGTGTACTGACGTTTTTCCAATACCTAAAAGGTTTACAGAAATTATTACTAAGGAGTGGGACAGACCCGGTGTGCCGTTTTCCCCCCCTCCTATTTTTAGAAAAATGTTTCCAATAGACGCCACCACACGGGACTTATGGCAGAAGATCCCTAAGGTGGAGGGAGCAGTTTCTACTTTAGCAGAGCGTACCACTATCCCTGTCGAGGACAGTTGTGCTTTTTCAGATCCAATGGATAAAAAATTAGAAGGTTACCTTAAGAAAATGTTTATTCAACAAGGTTTTATCCTGCAGCCCCTTGCATGCATTGCTCCTGTCACTGCTGCTGCGGCGTTCTGGTTTGAGTCTCTGGAAGAGGCCTTTCAGACAGCTACTCAATTGACTGAAATACTTGACAAGCTTAGAACACTTAAGCTAGCTAATTCTTTTGTTTCTGATGCCATTGTTCATTTGACTAAACTAACGGCTAAGAATTCTGGATTCGCCATCCAGGCGCGTAGGGCGCTATGGCTTAAATCTTGGTCAGCTGACGTGACTTCAAAGTCTAAATTACTTAACATTCCCTTCAAGGGGCAGACCCTATTCGGGCCTGGTTTGAAGGAAATTATTGCTGACATTGCTGGAGGTAAGGGTCATACCCTTCCACAGGACAGGGCCAAATCAAGGGCCAAACAGTCTAATTTTCGTGCCTTTCGAAACTTCAAGGCAGATGCAGCATCAACTTCCTCTGCTACAAAACAAGAGGGAACTTTTGCGCAATCCAAGCCGGCCTGGAAATCTAACCAAGCCTGGAGCAAAGGCAAGCAGGCCAGAAAGCCTGCTGCTGCCTCTAAGACAGCATGAAGGAACGGCCCCCTATCCGGCAACAGATCTAGTAGGGGGCAGACTTTCTCTCTTCGCCCAGGCGTGGGCAAGAGATGTTCAGGATCCCTGGGCGTTGGAGATCATATCTCAGGGATATCTTCTGGACTTTAAAGCTTCCCCCCCTTAAGGGAGATTTCACCTTTCGAGATTATCTGTAAACCAGATAAAGAAAGAGGCATTCTTACGCTGTGTGCAAGACCTCCTAATAATGGGAGTGATCCATCCAGTTCCACAGATAGAACAAGGACAGGGATTTTATTCAAATCTGTTTGTGGTTCCCAAAAAAGAGGGAACCTTCAGACCAATTTTGGATCTAAAGATCTTTAACAAATTCCTCAGAGTTCCATCGTTCAAAATGGAAACTATTCGGACAATCCTACCTATGATCCAGGAGGGTCAGTACATGACCACAATGGATTTGAAGGATGCTTACCTTCACATACCGATTCACAAAGATCATCATCGGTTCCTAAGGTTTGCCTTTCTAGACAGGCATTACCAGTTTATGGCTCTTCCCTTCGGGTTAGCTACAGCCCCAAGAATTTTTACAAAGGTTCTGGGGTCTCTTCTGACAGTCATAAGACCACGGGGCATAGCGGTGGCCCCTTATCTAGACGACATCCTGATACAGGCGTCAAACTTCCAAATTGCCAAATCTCATACGGACATAGTGTTGGCATTTCTGAGGTCACATGGGTGGAAAGTGAACGAGGGAAAGAGTTCTCTATCACCCCTCACAAGGGTTTCCTTCCTAGGAACTCTGATAGATTCTGTAGAAATGAAAATTTACCTGACGGAGTTCAGGTTATCAAAGCTTCTAAATTCCTGCCGTGTTCACTACATTCCGCGCCCTTCAGTGGCTCAGTGCATGGAAGTGATCGGCTTAATGGTAGCGGCGATGGACATAGTGCCATTTGCGCGCCTACATCTCAGACCGCTGCAATTATGCATGCTCAGTCAGTGGAATGGGGATTACACAGATTTGTCCCCTCTGCTAAATCTGGATCAAGAGACCAGAGATTCTCTTCTCTGGTGGCTATCTCGGGTCCATCTGTCCAAAGGTATGACCTTTCGCAGGCCAGATTGGACAATTGTAACATCAGATGCCAGCCTTCTAGGTTGGGGTGCAGTCTGGAATTCCCTGAAGGCTCAGGGATCGTGGACTCAGGAGGAGAAACTCCTCCCAATAAATATTCTGGAGTTAAGAGCAATATTCATTGCTCTTCTAGCTTGGCCTCAGTTAGCAACCCTGAGGTTCATCAGATTTCAGTCGGACAACATCACGACTGTGGCTTACATCAACCATCAAGGGGGGACCAGGAGCTCCCTAGCGATGTTAGAAGTCTCCAAGATAATTCGCTGGGCAGAGACTCACTCTTGCCATCTATCAGCGATCCATATCCCAGGTGTAAAGAACTGGGAGGCGGATTTTCTAAGTCGTCAGACTTTTCATCCGGGGGAGTGGGAACTCCATCCGGAGGTGTTTGCTCAATTGGTTAATCGTTGGGGCACACCAGAATTGGATCTCATGACGTCTCACCAGAACGCCAAGCTTCCTTGTTACGGATCCAGGTCCAGGGACCCAGAAGCGACGCTGATAGATGCTCTAGCAGCACCGTGGTTCTTCAACCTGGCTTATGTGTTTCCACCGTTTCCTCTGCTCCCTCGACTGATTGCCAAAATCAAACAGGAGAGAGCATCAGTGATCTTGATCGCGCCTGCGTGGCCACGCAGGACCTGGTATGCAGACCTGGTGGACATGTCATCCTTTCCACCTTGGCCTCTGCCTCTGAGACAAGACCTTCTACTACAAGGTCCTTTCAATCATCCAAATCTAATTTCTCTGAGACTGACTGCCTGGAGATTGAATGCTTGATTTTATCAAGGCGTGGCTTCTCCGAGTCAGTCATTGATACCTTAATACAGGCACGAAAGCCTGTAACCAGGAAAATCTACCATAAGATATGGCTCAAATATCTTCATTGGTGTGAATCCAAGAATTACTCATGGAGTAAGGTTAGGATTCCTAGGATATTGTCCTTTCTCCAAGAGGGTTTGGATAAAGGATTATCAGCTAGTTCTTTAAAAGGACAGATTTCTGCTCTGTCTATCCTTTTGCACAAGCGTCTGGCAGAGGTTCCAGACGTCCAGGCATTTTGTCAGGCTTTGGTTAGAATTAAGCCTGTGTTTAAACCTGTTGCTCCTCCATGGAGCTTAAACTTGGTTCTTAAGGTTCTTCAAGGAGTTCCGTTTGAACCCCTTCATGCCATTGATATCAAACTTTTATCTTGGAAAGTTCTGTTTTTGATGGCTGTTTCCTCGGCTCGTAGAGTCTCAGAGTTATCAGCTTTACAATGTGATTCTCCTTATCTGATTTTCCATACAGATAAAGTAGTTCTGCGTACAAAACCTGGGTTTTTACCTAAGGTAGTTTCCAACAAGAATATCAATCAAGAGATTGTTGTTCCATCATTGTGTCCTAATCCTTCTTCAAAGAAGGAACGTCTTTTACATAATTTGAACGTAGTCCGTGCTTTAAAGTTTTACTTACAAGCGACTAAAGATTTTCGTCAAACATATTCCCGGTTTGTTGTTTACTCTGGACAGAGGAGAGGTCAAAAGGCTTCGGCAACCTCTCTTTCTTTTTGGCTTCGGAGCGTAATACGCTTAGCCTATGAGACTGCTGGACAGCAGCCCCCTGAAAGGATTACAGCTCATTCTACTAGAGCTGTGGCTTCCACCTGGGCCTTTAAAAATGAGGCTTCTGTTGAACAGATTTGCAAAGCGGCGACTTGGTCTTCGCTTCATACCTTTTCAAAATTTTACAAATTTGATACTTTTGCTTCTTCGGAGGCTATTTTTGGGAGAAAGGTTCTACAGGCAGTGGTCCCTTCCATTTAAGTTCCTGCCTTGTCCCTCCCTTCATCCGTGTACTTTAGCTTTGGTATTGGTATCCCACAAGTAATGGATGATCAGTGGACTGGATACACCTAACAAGAGAAAACATAATTTATGCTTACCTGATAAATTTATTTCTCTTGTGGTGTATCCAGTCCACGGGCCGCCCTGTCCTTTTAAGGCAGGTCTAAATTTTAAACTACAGTCACCACTGCACCCTATGGTTTCTCCTTTCTCGGCTAGTTTCGGTCGAATGACTGGATATGGCAGTTAGGGGAGGAGCTATATAGCAGCTCTGCTGTGGGTGATCCTCTTGCAACTTCCTGTTGGGAAGGAGAATATCCCACAAGTAATGGATGGTCCGTGGACTGGATACACCACAAGAGAAATAAATTTATCAGGTAAGCATAAATTATGTTTTTTCCATCCATAGATGATAAGATATAGAACAGATTGTCACTCTTGTGAGACCTGGTGCAGGTGTTTAATTGCAGCATTGTTACATTAAAGTACTTTAGATGATTATTAGATTTAGGTCTTTAGGTTTAAAATTAGCCTTCTCTTGTCTTCTCCTCAAAGGCAGCATTCAGTAGTGGAACATTTTATTTTCTGGTTACCACAATACATTTTTGGTCCCCAGTAGCTGCAAAGTGGTTATGGTATACAGCAGTCCAATTAAATTGAAATTATTCCGATTTTTCATAATTGGAGTGCAGAATTTAATTTGATCCCACTGGTATCATCTTTATGATTCTGATAATTACAATTAAAATACCCTCACAGCAAGTTTAACCCCTGGAATGGCACAGAAGCATATGTTATATGTTGCCAGCCCATTCCATTCTTGCAATTAAGAGATTAATAAACATGGCAGGTTACATTTGTGAAATACATCTTTGTTTTCTTTAAATTGTATACACTGCTCAATCTTTTATGTATAAGATAAAGATGGTGGGAACATCTCTCCCATGGTTAGCTCTGTCTGTAAGATAGTTTCATATGATTATAGAAAGCACACTTGACATGGTGATGGTGTCTTGGAAACAAGAGGCACCCATCATGTCAGATTGTGCCACCGTTTGTTAGCATTCTTGAAGAATAGTGTGATGGATTGAACGCATTGTAAAGGTCATAGCAGGCAGTCTGCTCACTCATGTAAGAGATGTAAAGGTTAAAGTAAGGGAGAGGTATGTAAAGCTAGAAGCAAAATACCCCAATCACTTTATTTGTATTTTTGTGTCTATTATGTGCAGTCAAACTGGCAATTCATTTAGTTTATTGCAAAATGTCAGCTAAACTGAAGCACCAGGGGTAATCTGGCATCTGGTCTTGTCTACTTTGTTTAATTTAGTAATTGTCACACAGGAAAATTATGGTCCTGCCACGTGCATCAATTTCAAGATCACATTTGATTTTATCAGAATTATTTGCCAAAGCAAATTTCACTCAACAAAGTTTTTTTTGGTTGTTTAACCTTTTGTAGATAGTCACTTTGGTGCAATGTAGCATTCAGTGAATTTTTATTTATAAAGGATTTTGATAGGAAATTCTTAAAGTAGATTTTAAATAGAAGTTAGAATAGCCATAGCCAGTACATGTCTAGGGTAGCTATCAGATGATTGAACCATAGATACATTTACGTCGACCAATATCATGTGGTGTTGGGGAGTGCCTTTGTCACCCCTACAATTACAATGAAAAAGGCAATGCTCCTCAAGATAGCACCGATTGAAAAAAAAAGTTAAATATGATCCTCTGATTCTCAGTTCTTTGTTTCTATTGTAAAATATATCAAAATATAGATTTTTATGGCAAATGAGAATAATTCAGCAATGCATTGGATGCTAAGCATAAGACTATCCTGAGAATTTATTTGACACTTCAGAAATGAATATGGCAAATATGATGGGCCTTTTGGTTCTTAAATTGACTTAAAAAGTGCTGTTTTAGAATATTTTATTATTGCACTAATGCATGTACATAAAAATGATTCGAACCCCTGGCAAGGCACTGCCAACTCTAAACTGAAAATTGTAGTGGTTTGCAGCTACACGTGCACATTCAAGGGTGGCAGTCTGGCTGTTTTCAGCTCCTGACCAATAGTGCTTTGGGTTTTAACCTCTTTGTGAGTTATTTAATGCAATAATAAAATGCTCTTATACACTAGAACATTTTATTATTGTTCCTTTATGTATCGCTTTCAGAATTATTTCATTTTTCTTTCATACAGGTGGTGAGAGTCCATGATTCATTACTCTTGGGAATTTCTCTTCCTGGCCACTGGGAGGAGGTAAAGATTCCCAAATCCCAAGAGCTTTATAAAGCCCCTTCCACCTTGCTAGAAACTAATCTTTTCTTAGCCTGGTGGAGGTAGGTTAGGAATAAAGCTGCTCCAGATGTTTTTTTGTGAAAGGGGTTCTCAGACTGAGTTGAGGCCCAATTTCCCCTCAGCTTGCTGTTGGTTGATGGATGATGTATTGGGTAGTGGCACAATTACACCTTTATGGAGGTTAGTCTTGTACTTCGGCTCCTCCTGTTGGGTCGCCGGTATACTCTTATTCCATTTCACCTGCTTTTATGTTTCATCACTGGTTTGGCTTTCTGCTGGATTCCACTTTATCTTCCAGTAGTTTACTTGTGGACTTTATAGCTTGGGTATTAGATCCAGAAGAACAGTCTTCTTATTTTTCCAATTGGTGACAGTTTAGTATGCACTTCATTTAACTATATTTGTCCTTTTCTACTTCTCTCTTTTTTTTTTTTTTTTTATAAATCTTTTCTCCTGTTAAGTGTGGTCAGTCCACGGGTCATCATTACTTCTGGGATATTAACTCCTCCCCAACAGGAAGTGCAAGAGGATTCACCCAGCAGAGCTGCTACATAGCTCCTCCCTTCTACGTCACCCCCAGTCATTCTCTTGCACCCAACGAATAGATAGGATGTGTGAGAGGACTGTGGTGATTATACTTAGTTTCATACCTTCAATCAAAAGTTTGTTATTTTATAATAGCACCGGAGTGTGTTATTCCTTCTCTGGTAGAATTTGAAGAAGAATCTACCTGAGTTTTTCTATGATTTTAGCCGGAGTAGTTAAGATCATATTGCTGTTTCTCGGCCATCTGAGGAGAGGTAAACTTCAGATCAGGGGACAGCGGGCAGATTAATCTGCAAAGAGGTATGTAGCAGCTTATTATTTTCTGACAATGGAATTGATGAGAAAATTCTGCCATACCGATATAATGTAAACTCAGCCTTAAATGCAGTAGCAGCAACTGGTATCAGGCTGTCATGTATGTATATTTTACACTTCAGTATTCTGGGGAATGGCACTTCACTGGAATTATACTGTATGCATAAAACTTTAGCCTAATTTGCAGGGACTAGCAACAGGCTTTTTAATAACACTCAATTTATTAATGTTAAATGTTTTTTGCTGGCATGTAAAATCGTTTAATTTTCTGAGGTACTGGGTGAAAAAATGTTTTGGGCACTATTTTTTCCACTTGGCAGTCGTTTTATTTAAGTTATGACAGTTTACTGATCTCTCTCACTGTTATGTGTGAGGGGGAGGGGCCTTTTTTGGCGCTTTTGCTACGCATCAAAAAATTCAGTCAGAAGCTTATTGTCTTCCCTGCATGATCCGGTTCATCTCTACAGAACTCAGGGGTCTTCAAAACTTGTTTTGAGGGAGGTAATCACTCACAGCAGAGCTGTGAGATTGTAGTTGACTGTGATAAAAAAACGTTTATTTCTGTATTTTTTTTCTGCTATCAGGGTTAGTTATCCTTTGCTAATGGGAGCAATCCTTTGCTAAAATTGTGTTTTTTACAAAGATTTGATGCTATAACCTTTCAGTTTATTAATTTTCAACTGTTATAACTTTTTCTGTGCTGCTTATAGGCACAGTACGTTTTCATATTATAGTTAATTACTTGAAAAGTATTTCCAAGTTGCTAGTTTATTTGCTAGTGTGTTAAACATGTCTGATTCAGAGGAAGATATCTGTGCTATATGTGCTAAAGCCAAAGTGGAGCCCAATAGAAATTTATGTACTAACTGTATTGATGCTACTTTAAATAAAAGTCAATCTGTACAAATTGAACATATTTCACCAAACAACGAGGGGAGAGTTATGCCGACTAACTCGCCTCACGTGTCAGTACCTGCATCTCCCGCTCGGGAGGTGCGTGATATTGTAGCGCCGAGTACATCTGGGCGGCCATTACAAATCACATTACAGGATATGGCTACTGTTATGACTGAAGTTTTGGCTAAATTACCAGAACTAAGAGGTAAGCGTGATCACTCTGGGGTGAGAACAGAGTGCGCTGATAATATTAGGGCCATGTCAGACACTGCGTCACAATTTGCAGAACATGAGGACGGAGAGCTTCATTCTGCGGGTGACGGTTCTGATCCAAACAAACTGGATTCAGATATTTCAAATTTTAAATTTAAGCTGGAAAACCTCCGTGTATTACTAGGGGAGGTGTTAGCTGCTCTGAATGATTGTAACACAGTTGCAATACCAGAGAAAATGTGTAGGTTGGATAAATATTTTGCGGTACCGGCGAGTACTGACGTTTTTCCTATACCTAAGAGACTTACTGAAATTGTTACTAAGGAGTGGGATAGACCCGGTGTGCCGTTCTCACCCCCTCCGATATTTAGAAAGATGTTTCCAATAGACGCCACCACACGGGACTTATGGCAAACGGTCCCTAAGGTGGAGGGAGCAGTTTCTACTTTAGCTAAGCGTACCACTATCCCGGTGGAGGATAGCTGCGCCTTTTCAGATCCAATGGATAAAAAGTTAGAGGGTTACCTTAAGAAAATGTTTGTTCAACAAGGTTTTATATTGCAACCTCTTGCATGCATTGCGCCTGTCACGGCTGCAGCAGCATTTTGGTTTGAGACTCTGGAAGAGACACTTGAATCAGCTCCATTAGATGAGATTACACACAAGCTTAAAGCCCTTAAGTTAGCTAACTCATTTATTTCAGATGCCGTAGTACATTTAACTAAACTTACGGCTAAGAATTCCGGATTCGCCATTCAGGCACGCAGAGCACTGTGGCTAAAATCCTGGTCAGCTGACGTTACTTCTAAATCTAAATTGCTTAATATACCTTTCAAAGGGCAGACCTTATTCGGGCCCGGGTTGAAAGAGATTATCGCTGACATTACTGGAGGTAAAGGCCATGCCCTGCCTCAAGACAGAGCCAAACCTAAGGCTAGACAGTCTAATTTTCGTTCCTTTCGTAATTTCAAAGCAGGAGCAGCATCAACTTCCTCTGCACCAAAACAGGAAGGAGCTGTTGCTCGCTACAGACAAGGCTGGAGACCTAACCAGTCCTGGAACAAGGGCAAGCAGGCCAGGAAACCTGCTGCTGCCCCTAAGACAGCATGAATCGAGGGCCCCCGATCCGGGAACGGATCTAGTGGGGGGCAGACTTTCTCTCTTCGCCCAGGCTTGGGCAAGAGATGTCCAGGATCCCTGGGCGTTAGAGATCATATCTCAGGGATACCTTCTGGACTTCAAATTCTCTCCCCCAAGAGGGAGATTTCATCTGTCAAGGTTGTCAACAAACCAAATAAAGAAAGAGGCGTTTCTACGCTGCGTTTAAGATCTTTTATTAATGGGAGTGATCCGTCCGGTTCCGCGGTCGGAACAAGGACAAGGGTTTTACTCAAACCTGTTTGTAGTTCCCAAAAAAGAGGGAACTTTCAGGCCAATCTTGGATTTAAAAATCCTAAACAAATTCCTAAGAGTTCCATCGTTCAAAATGGAAACTATTCGGACAATTTTACCCATGATCCAAAAGGGTCAGTACATGACCACAGTGGACTTAAAGGATGCTTACCTTCACATACCGATTCACAAAGATCATTACCGGTATCTAAGGTTTGCCTTTCTAGACAGGCATTACCAGTTTGTAGCTCTTCCATTCGGATTGGCTACGGCTCCGAGAATCTTCACAAAGGTTCTGGGTGCTCTTCTGGCGGTATTACGACCGCGAGGAATTGCGGTAGCTCCGTACCTAGACGACATTCTGATACAAGCGTCAAACTTTCAAACTGCCAAGTCTCATACAGAGTTAGTACTGGCATTTCTAAGGTCGCATGGATGGAAGGTGAACGAAAAGAGTTCTCTCTTTCCACTCACAAGAGTTCCCTTCTTGGGGACTCTTATAGATTCTGTAGAAATGAAGATTTACCTGACAGAAGACAGGTTAACAAAGCTTCAAAATGCATGCCGTGTCCTTCATTCCATTCCACACCCGTCAGTGGCTGAATGCATGGAGGTGATCGGCTTAATGGTAGCAGCAATGGACATAGTACCCTTTGCACGCCTACATCTCATACCGCTGCAATTGTGCATGCTAAGTCAGTGGAATGGGGATTACTCAGATTTGTCCCCTACTCTGAATCTGGATCAAGAGACCAGAAATTCTCTTCTATGGTGGCTTTCTCGGCCACATCTGTCCAGGGGGATGCCATTCAGCAGGCCGGACTGGACAATTGTAACAACAGACGCCAGCCTACTAGGTTGGGGCGCTGTCTGGAATTCTCTGAAGGCTCAGGGACAATGGAATCAGGAGGAGAGTCTCCTACCAATAAACATTCTGAAATTGAGAGCAGTTCTCAATGCCCTTCTGGCTTGGCCCCAGTTAACAACTCGGGGGTTCATCAGGTTTCAGTCGGACAACATCACGACTGTAGCTTACATCAACCATCAGGGAGGGACAAGAAGCTCCCTAGCAATGATGGAAGTATCAAAGATAATTCGCTGGGCAGAGTCTCACTCTTGCCACCTGTCAGCAATCCACATCCCGGGAGTGGAGAACTGGGAGGCGGATTTCTTAAGTCGTCAGACTTTTCATCCGGGGGAGTGGGAACTTCATCCGGAGGTCTTTGCCCAAATACATCGACGTTGGGGCAAACCAGAGATAGATCTCATGGCGTCTCGACAGAACGCCAAGCTTCCTCGTTACGGGTCCAGATCCAGGGATCCGGGAGCGGTTCTGATAGATGCTTTCACAGCACCTTGGACCTTCAAGATGGCTTATGTGTTTCCACCCTTCCCGATGCTTCCTCGATTGATTGCCAGAATCAAACAGGAGAGAGCATCAGTGATTCTAATAGCGCCTGCATGGCCACGCAGGACTTGGTATGCAGATCTAGTGGACATGTCATCCTGTCCACCTTGGTCTCTACCTCTGAAACAGGACCTTCTGATCCAGGGTCCCTTCAAACATCAAAATCTAATTTCTCTGAAGCTGACTGCTTGGAAATTGAACGCTTGATTTTATCAAAACGTGGTTTTTCTGAGTCAGTTATTGATACCTTAATACAGGCTAGGAAGTCTGTTACCAGAAAGATTTACCATAAGATATGGCGCAAATACTTATATTGGTGCGAATCCAAGAGTTACTCATGGAGTAAGGTTAGGATTCCGAGGATATTGTCTTTTCTACAAGAAGGTTTAGAAAAGGGTTTATCCGCTAGTTCCTTAAAGGGACAGATTTCAGCTCTGTCCATTCTTTTACACAAACGTCTGTCAGAAGTTCCGGACGTTCAAGCTTTTTGTCAGGCTTTAGCTAGGATCAAGCCTGTGTTTAAAACTGTTGCTCCACCATGGAGTTTGAACTTAGTTCTTAATGTTTTACAGGGGGTTCCGTTTGAACCCCTTCATTCCATTGATATCAAGTTGTTATCTTGGAAAGTTCTGTTTTTAATGGCAATTTCCTCGGCTCGAAGAGTCTCTGAGTTATCTGCCTTACATTGTGATTCTCCTTATCTGATTTTTCATTCAGACAAGGTAGTTCTGCGTACTAAACCTGGGTTCCTACCTAAGGTGGTCACTAACAGGAATATCAATCAGGAGATTGTGGTTCCATCTTTGTGTCCTAACCCTTCTTCGAAGAAGGAACTTCTGCTACACAATCTAGATGTAGTCCGTGCCCTAAAATTTTATCTACAGGCAACTAAGGATTTTCGACAAACGTCTTCCCTGTTTGTCGTTTATTCTGGTCAGAGGAGAGGTCAAAAAGCTTCGGCTACCTCTCTCTCCTTTTGGCTTCGTAGCATAATACGGTTAGCCTATGAGACTGCTGGACAGCAGCCTCCTGAAAGAATTACAGCTCATTCTACTAGAGCTGTGGCTTCCACTTGGGCCTTTAAGAATGAGGCCTCTGTCGAACAGATTTGCAAGGCTGCAACTTGGTCTTCTCTTCATACTTTTTCCAAATTTTACAAATTTGACACTTTTGCTTCTTCGGAGGCTGTTTTTGGGAGAAAGGTTCTTCAGGCAGTGGTTCCTTCCGTATAAAGAGCCTGCCTGTCCCTCCCGTCATCCGTGTACTTTAGCTTTGGTATTGGTATCCCAGAAGTAATGATGACCCGTGGACTGACCACACTTAACAGGAGAAAACAAAATTTATGCTTACCTGATAAATTCCTTTCTCCTGTAGTGTGGTCAGTCCACGGCCCGCCCTGTTTCTTATGGCAGGTAAAAAAAATTTCGAATTATACTCCAGTCACCACTACACCCTTTGGCTTCTCCTTTCTCGTTGGTCCTTGGTCGAATGACTGGGGATGACGTAGAGGGGAGGAGCTATGTAGCAGCTCTGCTGGGTGAATCCTCTTGCACTTCCTGTTGGGGAGGAGTTAATATCCCAGAAGTAATGATGACCCGTGGACTGACCACACTACAGGAAAAAGGAATTTATCAGGTAAGCATAAATTTTGTTTTTATTGAGGTTTTTATAAGGTAGAATATAAAACATTTATCCATACACATTAAATGCAGGTAAGCATATAATTTCCAACTCATGTTGAAATGTACATGTGATAACAGGTACAATATCACTGTAGGAAGAGATATATAAGAAAAATATCCTGCAAGTAAAATACACAAGAGAACAATATTATGAACCATAACTGTCATAGATGTATACAATAAAGTTGGATTCATAGAAATGGAACCTCTTATTTTTTATATGTTAATAAGTACTTCCCATAATGCTTGGAAGGTTACTAAACTCATAACACAAGAAGGGAGACCAGCATCTAAAGTGGTCACTCTTGGACCTCAGTACTTATAGGAGAAGAATTAGCATCTCATATAATAAGTAGATAACTTAATATACTAATGTAAGCCGAAGCACATAAGTGCAATATGGGGCATGCAGGTAACATATAATAAACCAAGTAGTATAACCCAACTATGGTTGTAATGTATCAAACCTCTAAACTCCCATGCTATTAGATAAAAAGGGAACTTTTTGTAAATGATAATTCAGTTGTAGTAAAGAGATGTATTATTGGGGGGTGAGCGCATATGGAGA
This sequence comes from Bombina bombina, assembly GCF_027579735.1. Classification (NCBI taxonomy): domain Eukaryota; kingdom Metazoa; phylum Chordata; class Amphibia; order Anura; family Bombinatoridae; genus Bombina; species Bombina bombina. Next base: position 180,033,454 of record NC_069503.1, on the reverse strand, counting down.
AAATTAATTGGTTAAAGTGCCATAAAACAGGTTGAGATCTGTGCATATCCTAAAAGGGCTAATTGATTTAAAATAGTTTGCATAAAAAAATTGTTTAAAAATTGCGGCCAAGTATTTTAAAATAATTTTCAAAAATAAGTAAAATTACATAGCTAAACTGCCTGGAGCAGCTAACTCCACCCCTCTTATAAGTGTTTAGACACAGGCATTGCATTTCAACTGAGTTCACAGCTTCTAGGCATGCTCCAGCAGATAATCCCTATTTACTTTTGAATTTTGCCAAAAGAACAATAAACTTAGATACAGCCATAAAAGGAATTGTGTGGGGGGAGATAGAGCTTTACAATTCAGAAACTAAAAATAAAGTGTTAATGGAAAGGCACTGCAGTATAAGTTTGCAGGTAAAGTAATTAAAGTGCATATTATTATATTTTGTCTCTATCACAACTTTTTTTATGTCCCTTTAAAGGTTTTCAGAGCTCTCAAATAGCAATGGGACTGTAATTAATAGTAAAACTGTTAAATGTGTATACTCTTAGATTATTTAAAGTTATCAGTTATTCAGGCTGCTAACAAAAGTAGAAGTAAGGGACAAGGTTCTCAAGTAATTTTAAATATATAAAATAGCCTCCTTCTAGATCATGATTCTGATAGGGCATGTAATTTTGAACAACTTTCCAATTTACTTTTATAATAATATTTGCTTTGTTCTTTTTGTATTCTTATTTGAAAGCTAAACCTAGGTAGGCTCATATGCTAATTTATAAGCCCTTATCTGAATGCATTTGAAGTTTTTCACAGTTAGAGGGCGTTAGTTCATTTGTGCTATATAGATAACATTGTGCTCATGCCCATGGAGTTACTTATGAGGGGGCACTAATTGGCTAAAATGCAAGTCTGTCAAAAGAACTGAAATAAGGGGGAGGTCTGCAGAGGCTTAGATACAAGATAATCACTAAGATAAAAAGTATATTAATATAACCGTATTGGTTATGCAAAAATGGGAAATGGGTAATAAAGGGATTATCTATTTTTTTTAAACAATAAAAAATATAGAGTAGATTGTCCCTTTAAAGTTAATTTACTAGACTTTTTATTTAAATTACTGTTTTCACACTTTTTTTTTTTATCCATTTGCTTTTATGTAGACATTTTTTTTTTATTTCAAGGCTCTTATTTCCATGTATGCACTGTACAAAAATGATCAGTAGTTTTAACTTGCAGAATCTGAATGTGAAATTAAACAAAAATGATCAGTAGTTTTAACTTGCAGAATCTGAATGTGAAATTAAAAAGCAGATGGTAAAGAATTAGTATTTTGCTTCTTAATAATGGCTGAGCAGATTATGCATAATTGTAAAAATGTCATCACACTTTGTAAACATGAAAGTAAAGTGAGTTTGCCGGGCTGCACATCTGTTTTGGGACATTGTTAAATGGTTAGAAAAAGCAATGCTGATCTGAACTGAGCATATTAATTAAAGGGACAGTCTACACCAGAATTTTTATTGTTTAAAAAGATAGATAATCCCTTTATTACCCATTTCCCAGTTTTGCATAACTAACACATTTATAATAATATTATTTTAACCTCTGTAATTATCTTGTATCTAAGCCTCTGCAAACTGCCCCCTTTTTCAGTTCTTTTGACAGACTTGCAGTCTAGCCAATCAGTGCCTGCTCCCAGATAACTTCTCGTGCACGAGCACAGTGTTATCTATATGAAATACATGAACTAACACCCTCTAGTGGTGAAAAACTGTTAAAATGCAATCTGAAAGAGGTGGGCTTCAAGGTCTAAGAAATTAGCATATGAACCTCCTAGGTTAAGCTTTCAACTAAGAATACCAATTTTTTTTATTAAATTGGAAAATTGTTTAAAATTACATGCTCTATCTGAATCATGAAAGTTTATTTTGGCCTAGACTGTTTCTTTAATTTAACAGTTATGACTCCTAGTAGATACATGACTCATACTTTATAAAATACCTGACAAGGTTTCCTTCTTAATATGAGGAGATTCCACTGCTTCATTACTTGTGGGAATATAGAACCTGGCCACCAGGAGGAGGCAAAGACTCCCCAGCCAAAGGCTTAAATACCTCCCCACTTCCCTCATATCCCAGTCATTCTTTGCCTTTCTGCCGTCACAAGAGGATGGCAGAGAAATGTCAGAAGTTAGAGTAGTTCCTTATGGAGGATAGTACCCTTCGGAATAGGACTGGCGTTTTAAGTAATCTTGTCAGCCTTTCGGTGAGAGCATTGACGAAAGTTAGGGTGTGGAGATGCAGAGAGAGTCTTTCTGCGAAGCCATCCAGACTCGTATTAACAGCTCCTAAGCAATTAGTGTTGACGAGTTTCACTGCCTGCTTCTATCACTCAAGTCCATGTCAGGTGCGATGCTACAAGACTGTCAAACTTGAGAGGCTGTGTGTCTGTTCCACGGTAGAGATTCCGGTAAGATCATTTCATTTTTATACATATATGATGATGCAAGAAGACAGGGTCACAGTTTACAGGAGACAATGCAGTTTCTCTGTAGAGCCTGGTGATAGGAGGTGGTGAGTGCCCCAGCCATTGGGGGTATAAAGGTGCCATTTCTCTTTTTCTATAGTCCATCTTAAAAGCGCAAGCTATGGAGGACTCTGATTCTTTAGAGGGTACTCCCTCTTTACCAAAATCTAATACCCGCTTTTATTGTGAGGAGGCTACGGTATACCTGCCTGTTCAATTATGTTCCACATGCCTTGATAAAGTACTTATATCTAAGAAAACCAAGAAGTTTAGTACCACTGAGCCTTCCACCTCTGAGGGTTCTCCAACAGATGGGGAATGCCAGAGATAGATCTCATGGCTTTCCGACTCAATACCAAGCTACCCAGATACGGGTTGCGGTCCAGGGATCCTCAAGCAGAGCTGATAGATGCATTAGCAGTGCCTTGGCGGTTCAGCCTAGTTTACATTTTTCCACCATAACCACTTCTCCCTCATGTAGTGGCCCGCATCAAGCAGAAGCAAGCTTCAGCTATTCTAATTGCTCCATCATGGCCGCGAAGGATGTGGTTCAAACCTGATGTCACAGAGATCTGCTGGAACAGGGTCCTTTTGTTCATCAAAATTTCGATTCTCTTAGGCTAACTGCATGGAGTTGGATAGCTTAGTACTAGCCAAGAGAGTTTTCCTGAGAGAGTAATTGATACTCTCATTCAAGCTAGAAAGTCGGTCACCTGTTGCATCTATCATAAAGTGTGGAGGAACTACTTATTCTGGTTTTTAAGACTGTGGATTCCCCTGGCATAAGGTCAAGGTGTCCAGGATTCTTTCCTTTCTCCAGGATGGTTTGGAGAAGAGCCTTGCTGCTAGATCCTTAAAGGAAAGAATAATTCCCTTTGTTAAGGGGAATTGGTGGTGGGAACAGGTTTTAGGCTTTCAAAGAGAGGTTCCCTACAGGATAAGCCTATGTATCTCAGTAGGGCAGTGTCTGATACCGGTATATATAAGATAATATTAAATTAGGAAATAGAGGTATCATGTGGCACACTTATTTGAGAGCCTAATTTGCTATATCATAGGTTAGCACGAATGGTAATAAATGATTTAATTATAACTTTTATTGTTAACAGGACTAAAAAATAGAAACAAGGAAATTATACTTTAAAATTAGAGCATAAATGTAGCTAAATAAGTATAAGAACGACCATTTTGAATAAAGTGTGTTTTCCCTATACAATCATACCATACTATTAAACTTTGGGAACACCTTCGGCTAGATTTAGAGTTTTGTCGGTAAAGATCCGCGTAGCTAATGCAGCTTTTTTCCCCAACGCACCCTTAAGACAACGCTGGTATTTAGAGTTGTCTGAAGGGCTGCGTTAGGCTCCAAAAAGGGTGCGTTGAGCCTAATGTACCGCCACTTCAACCCTCAATACCAGCGTTGCTTACGGTAGCGGTAAGCTTGAAAAAACGTGCTCGTGCACGATATCCCCATAGGAAACAATGGGGCAGTTTGGGATGGAAAAAAAAAAAAAAAAGCAGCGTTAAGATCCCAACGCAGCCCCATTGTTTCCTATGGGGAAACAGTTTCTAAGTCTGCATCTAACACCCTAACATAAACCCCGAGTCTAAACACCCCTAACCTTACACTTATTAACCCCTAATCTGCCGCCCCTAGCTATCGCTGACACCTGCATTATATTATTAACCCCTTATCTGCCGCTCCGTACACCGCCGCAACCTACATTATCCCTGCTGCCCCTAACATCGCCGACACCTACATAATATTTATTAACCCCTAATCTGCCCCCCCAACGTCGCCGCTACCCTAACTACACTTATTAACCCCTAATTTGCGGACCAGACCTCACCGCCACTATAATAAATGTATTAACCCCTAAACCGCCGCACTCCCTTCTCACAAACACTAGAATAAATGTTATTAACCCCAATCTGCCCTCCCTAACATCGACGCCACCTAACTTCAAGTATTAACCCCTAATCTGCAGACCGGACCTCGCCGCTACTATAATAAACTAAATTACAAAAAATAAAAAAAGATTACAAGAATATTAGGCTAATTACACCTACTCTAAGCCCCCTAATAAAATAAAAAATCCCCCCAAAATAATAAAGGTCCCTACCCTATTCTAAATTAAAAAGTAATCGGCTCTTTTACCAGCCCTTAAAAGGGCTTTTTGCGGGGCATGCCCCAAAGTAATCAGCTCTTTTGCCTGTAAAAAAAAAATACAACCCCCCCCAACATTAATACCCACCACCCACATACCCCTACTCTAACCCAAACCCCCCTTAAATAAACCTAACACTACCCCCCTGAAGATCTCCCTACCTTGAGTCGTCTTCACCCAGCCGGGCCGAAGTCTTCATCCGATGGGGCAGAAAAGGACATCCAGACCGGCAGAAGTCTTCATCCTATCCGGGCAGAAGAGGACATCCGGATCGGCAGACAACTTCATCCAAGTGGCATCTTCTATCTTCATCCATCCGACGAGGAGCGGCTCCATCTTCAAGGACCTCCGGCGCGGGACATCCTTCTTGACCGACGACTACCCGACAAATGAAGGTTCCTTTAAGTGACGTCATCCAAGATGACGTCCCTCGAATTCAGATTGGCTGATAGGATTCTATCAGCCAATAGGAATTAAGGTAGGAAAAATCTGATTGGCTGATTGAATCGGCCAATCAGATTCAAGTTCAATCCGATTGGCTGATCCAATCAGCCAATCAGATCGAGCTCGCATTCTATTGGCTGTTCCGAATCAGCCAATAGAATGCGAGCTCAATCTGATTGGCTGGTTCAATCAGCAATCAGATTTTTCCTACCTTAATTCAAATTGGCTGATAGAATCCTATCAGCCAATCGGAATTCGAGGGACGCCGTCTTGGATGACTTCACTTAAAGGAACCTTCATTCGTCGGGTAGTCGTCGGTTCAAGAAGGATGTTCCGCGCCGGAGGTCTTGAAGATGGAGCCGCTCCTCGTCGGATGGATGAAGATAGAAGATGCCGCTTGGATGAAGATGTCTGCCAGTCTGGATGTCCTCTTCTGCCTGGATAGGATGAAGACTTCTGCCGGTCTGGATGTCCTCTTCTGCCCCATCGGATGAAGACTTCGGCCCGGCTGTGTGAAGACGGCTCAAGGTAGGGAGATCTTCAGGGGGTAGTGTTAGGTTTATTTAAGGGAGGTTTGGGTTAGAGTAGGGGTATGTGGGTGGTGGGTTTGTAATGTTGGGGGGGGGTATTGTATTTTTTTTTTTTTTTACAGGCAAAAGAACTGATTACTTTGGGGCATGCCCGCAAAAAGCCCTTTTAAGGGCTGGTAAAAGAGCTGATTACTTTTTAATTTAGAATAGGGTAGGGACCTTTTATTATTTTGGGGGGCTTTTTTATTTTATTAGGGGGCTTAGAGTAGGTGTAATTAGCCTAATATTCTTGTAATCTTTTTTTTATTTTTTGTAATTTAGTGTTTTGTTTTTTTTTGTAATTTAGTTTATTAAATTGTATGTAATTGTAGGTAATTTATTTAATTAATTTATTGATCGTTGTAGTGTTAGGTTTAATTGTAACTTAGGTTAGGATTTATTTTACAGGTAATTTTGTAATTATTTTAACTAGGTAGCTATTAAATAGTTAATAACTATTTAATAGCTATTGTACCTAGTTAAAATAAATACAAAGTTGCCTGTAAAATAAATATAAATCCTAAAATAGCTACAATATAATTATTAGTTATATTGTAGCTATATTAGGGTTTATTTTACAGGTAAGTATTTAGTTTAAAATAGGAATACTTTAGTTTAAGATTTTAAGTTTTAAGATTTAATTTATTTCGTAAGATTAAAATTATATTTAACTTAGGGGGGTGTTAGGGTTAGGGTTAGACTTAGCTTTAGGGGTTAATACATTTATTATAGTAGCGGCGAGATCCGGTCGGCAGATTAGGGGTTAATAACATTTATTATAATATTTGTGAGACAGGAGGTGCGGCAGTTTAGGGGTTAAAACATTTATTATAGTGGCGGCAAGGTCCGGTCGGCAGATTAGGGGTTAATAAGTGTAGTTGGGTAGCGGCGACGTTGGGGGGGGGGGGGAGATTAGGGGTTAATATATATAATATAGGGGTCGGGCGGTGTTAGGGGCAGCAGATTAGGGGTTCATAGGGATAATGTAGGTTGCGGCGATGTGCGGTCGGCAGATTAGGGGTTAAACATTTTTATTAGAGTGGCGGCGATGTGGGGGGGTCCTCGGTTTTAGGGGTACATAGGTATTTTATGGGTGTTATTGTACTTTAGAGCACAGTAGTTAAGAGCTTTATAAACCGGCGTTAGCCCATAAAGCTCTTAACTACTGACTTTTTTTGGCGTTAGGAGTCTTGTCGGTAGAGGGTCTACCGCTCACTTCAGCAAATACCAGCGTTGGGAAGATCCCATTGAAAAGATAGGATACGCAATTGGCATAAGGGGATCTGCGGTATGGAAAAGTCGCAGCTTGAAAGTGAGCGTTAGACCCTTTCCTGCCTGACTCTAAATACCGCAAACACAAAATGGAACTCCAGCACTCCAAAGGTTAAAAAAGGCAATGTTTATTCAAAGAGCAACGTTTCGGGGTCACATCCCCTTCCTCATGCTATATTTTTATTAACAACACACAAACATTTAAATACCCTCCACCAGGCGCCAAAATGCACCTACATTGGGGAAATGGTTCCCTCTAGTGGTCATATGTAACTATTGCACAAGCCTATATAATTTAATGTTTCTCACACTATAATGACCACCTAAATAAAAACAATACACAATAATGAATGATGTGGATACAGATAGATTTTTAGTTGTGGCATTTTATGATTAAAATTACTATTGACAATAGTACACACTCTATGTCACTTGAATAGTTTTATATAATCTTAAATTCTTGAGGACAGTACTAAAACAACCTCAGATATATTGTGAACTAAATAAATAGAAGAATATGCAACTATTTAGTTTATAGAATGTGGCAGGCGCATGATAAAATCATTATAAAATATTATGATCAGAAAAAACAAGATAGATCATAGTCTCTATTTAGACCCCTAGGTTGTAATGTAGATAATTGGTGTATCCACCACATTTCTCTTTGTTGGAGGAGACGTTCCCTATCCAACCATTTCTATTGGGGTCTACATGATCTATGATCTGCCCACCTCATCTGACTAACACTGTGGCCCTTCTCTAAAAAATGGCTTGAAACAGGGGCCTCTTTATTTTTGCACCTAATGTTTGATCTGTGCTGGCTCATGCGGTCACGAGCCTTCCGGGTAATCTCGCCAATATATACCAGAGAACAAGGGCATTTAATGAGGTAAATTACATGAGTTGTCTCACATGTAAAAAATCCTTTAATCATATATTTCCTACCACTCTGTGGGTGATGGAAATTTTCTCCTCTAATGATCGAGTGACAACTCATGCAATTATAGCAAGGGAAAGTACCTACTCTCTTATTACCTGTAAGGGTCTGTTGAATTTTTTCCCATGGTGCCCACATCTGTTTTACCTAGCTGATCCCTTAAGCTCTTGACTCTTTTATAGGCATGAGTGGTGGTTCTTTAAATTGTATCACTCCCTTATTACATTCCTCCAAAATGTGCCAATTCTGGCGTATTAATTTTGCTATTTTATTGCTAAGTGGATTATATTGGCTAACAAAAACCATTCTATCCCTGTTCTTATCAGTACTCTTGCCCACAGTTTTATCTAGATTAGATAAAAGTGTTGTCCAATAGTTTATTCGGGTATCCCCTATTCATAAACTTCTCCTTCATTTCTTTGAATCTATGTGTCCTTCCTGTCACTAGTGCTCACTATTCTATCTACTCTGAGAAACTGACTCCTAGGGAGTGACTCTACCAAATTCCTGGGGTGAAAAACTATTGTATAGAAGGAGGTTATTCTTATCTGTTTCTTTACAGTGTAGATCAAACTCCAAGAGTCTGCCCGCCTTAATCACTTTAGTATCCAAAAAAGATATATGTTCCTCACTGTAATTGACTGTGAACTCTAAGCCTCTTACTTCTGTGTTGAGCTCATTGACAAACTGTAAAAGGGACTCCACGTTGCCCCACCATACGCCAAACACATCATCAATGTAGTGGAGCCAAACAGCCCCATATTTTCTGAATAATGCATTTTGATATACACAGTTTTCTTCAATTTCCTTCATGAAGAGATTGGCATATGATGGGGCAACGTTAGAGCCCATAGCAGTACCTCTCGTCTGAACGTACCACTGGTCCTGGAATAAAAAATAATTCCAATAGAGGATTAACCTCAATAGGTCCTCAATAAAATGTACCTGTCCGTGACTGTATCTCCTGTTCACCATCAACGTCTTCCTCATTACAGCTATCCCTGTTTCGTGTTTTATAGAGGTGTAAAGACTTTTCACATTCATGGTGAACAGGAGATACTTGTCACTAGGGAACTCAAGGGCCTTTGTCTTTTCTAGAAAGTGGTTAGTGTCTTTCAAGTAGCTGGCCATCTTAATGACCTCAGGCTGTAGTACTTTGTCTATGAACTTTGAAATACTTAGTGTATACCGAGTCTACACTAGAGACGATGGGTCTCCCTGGTGGTCTTTGACTATCCTTATGGACTTTTGGTACAGTATAGAAGATAGGGTTACGAGGAGTATTTACATTTAAGTAATCCATAAGTTTATTGTCTGATGTTCTGATCTACTGCTCTTTGCAGGATACCTGTGATTTCCTTCTGTATAATGTTTAATGGATTCTGTTAAAATGTCCTATATGTATCCCTATCCCCTAATTGTGATAGTGCTACATTAATGTAATATGCTCTGTCCATGATGACAGTAGCACCGCCTTTGTCAGCCCCCTTGAATATAATATCCCTATTCTTCTTTAAATTCTCTAATGAGCTGTTGTCTGTTTTTGAAAAGTTAGCTAATTCAATTCTGTGCCCTTTATACCAAGTTTTTGAATGATCTTTTTTCTTGTATTGATCTTTTAGTTGTAAAACCCCATTCTGTACCAATTTGATAAAGGTATTTACCCCATGTTCACTAATGTTAGGGTTGAACTTGCTCTTTTTCCTGAGGTTAAGATTTTTAAGTGACCATTCCTTTTCTACGTTTTCAACATATACATCTTTACCACAATCTTGCTGCTGAAACCATATTTTTAATGTAATATTGCGGAAGAGTCTGTGTAAATCTTTATCAATTTAAAAAAATTGGTGTCACGATATGGGCAAAAGGATAACCCCTTGCTAAGCATGTTACATTCATCATCAGACATTACATATGAGGAGGTATTAATGACAATGTCCTTTGTATAGCATAGCTACTCACAGAGTCCTTTGTCAATATTTATTCGTTTGTTTCCTCCGTTCGGATCTCCGTACCTCCCCTGCCATGCCCGCTGTGTTTCTTGCCTGCCCTGCGTTTCCGGCGCTTTCCTCGCCTCTTGACGTATCCAAAGGGGATGATGATGACTCCTGTGCGCTTGACGCTCCTGACGATTTTCCTTGATGCAATTTTAGTTGGCCGTATCTTCGTCTTCCCCTGGGTCCTGCTGTGCCCCGGCTTCCCTGGTTGCCACGCCAACGATACACTTTGCAGGAAGAAAGTAATTGCAAAACATAAAGAAGAATTACTTACCACCATGACAGAGGAGGAATTCAATGAGATGGAGAGTAAGATCGCAGCAAAGGTGACAGAGGAACAAAAGGCGATTAAAGAAACATAGCGGGCGAAGTTCCAAAGGGACGAGGACGACTACCGCTCAGGCAGAGTGTATCGTTGGTGTGGCAACCAGGGAAGCCGGGGCGCAGCAGGACCCAGGGGAAGACGCAGATACGGCCAACGAAAATTGCATCAAGGAAAAGCGTCAGGAACGTCAAGCGCACAGGAGTCGTCATCATCCCCTTTGGATACGTCAAGCGGCGAGGAAAGCGCCGGAAACGCAGTGCAGGCAAGAAACACAGCGGGCATGGCAGGGGAGGTACGGAGATCCGAACGGAGGAAACAAACGAAGAAATATTGACAAAGGACTCTGTGAGTAGCTATGCTATACCTAAGGACATTGTCATTAATACCTCCTCATATGTAATGTCTGATGATGAATGTAACATGCTTAACAAGGGGTTATCCTTTTGCCCATATCGTGACACCAATTTTTTTGAAATTGATAAAGATTTACACAGACTGTTCCGCAATATTAAATTAAAAATATGGTTTCAGCAGCAAGATTGTGGTAAAGATGTATATGTTGAAAACGTAGAAAAGGAATGGTCACTTAAAAATCTTAACCTCAGGAAAAAGAGCAAGTTCAACCCTAACATTAGTGAACATGGGGTAAATACCTTTATCAAATTGGTACAGAATGGGGTTTTACAACTAAAAGATCAATACAAGAAAAAAAGATCATTCAAAAACTTGGTATAAAGGGCACAGAATTGAATTAGCTACTTTTCAAAAACAGACAACAGCTCATTAGAGAATTTAAAGAAGAATAGGGATATTATATTCAAGGAGGCTGACAAAGGCGGTGCTACTGTCATCATGGGACAGAGCAGATTACATTAATGAAGCACTATCACAAACAATTAGGGGATAGGGATACATATAGGACATTGAAACAGAATCCATTAAACATTATACAGAAGGAAATCACAGGTATCCTGCAAAGAGCAGTAGATCAGAACATCATAGACAATAAACTTATGGATTACTTAAATGTAAATACTCCTCGTAACCCTATCTTCTATACTGTACCAAAAGTCCATAAGGATAGTCAAAGACCACCAGGGAGACCCATCGTCTCTAGTGTTAGACTCGTGTATACACTAATATTTCAAAGTTCTACAGCCTGAGGTCATTAAGATGGCCAGCTACTTGAAAGACACTAACCACTTTCTAGAAAAGACAAAGGCCCTTGAGTTCCCTAGTGACAAGTATCTCCTGTTCACCATGGATGTGAAAAGTCTTTACACCTCTATAAAACACGAAACAGGGATAGCTGTAATGAGGAAGACGTTGATGGTGAACAGGAGATACAGTCACGGACAGGTACATTTTATTGAGGACCTAATTGAGGTTAATCCTCTATTGGAATTATTTTTTATTCCCAGGACCAGTGGTACGTTTCAGACGAGAGGTACTGCTATGGGCTCTAACGTTTGCCCCATCATACGCCAATCTCTTCATGAAGGAAATTGAAGAAAACTGTGTATATCAAAATGCATTATTCAGAAAATATGGGGCTGTTTGGCTCCACTACATTGATGATGTGTTTGGCGTATGGTGGGGGCAACGTGGAAGTCCCTTTTACAGTTTGTCAATGAGCTCAACACAGAAGTAAGAGGTTTAGAGTTCACAGTCCAATTACAGTGAGGAACATATATCTTTTTTGGATACTAAAGTGATTAAGGCGGGCAGACTCTTGGAGTTTGATCTACACTGTAAAGAAACAAGATAAGAATAACCTCCTTCTATACAATAGTTTTCACCCCAGGAATTTGGTAGAGTCACTCCCTAGGAGTCAGTTTCTCAGAGTAGATAGAATAGTGAGCACTAGTGACAGGAAGACACATAGATTCAAAGAAATGAAGGAGAAGTTTATGAATAGGGGATACCCGAATAAACTATTGGACAACACTTTATCTAATCTAGATAAAACTGTGGGCAAGAGTACTGATAAGAACAGGGATAGAATGGTTTTTGTTAGCCAATATAATCCACTTAGCAATAAAATAGCAAAATTAATACGCCAGAATTGGCACATTTTGGAGGAATGTAATAAGGGAGTGATACAATTTAAAGAACCACCACTCATGGCCTATAAAAGAGTCAAGAGCTTAAGGGAATCAGCTAGGTAAAAACAGATGTGGGCACCATGGGAAAAATTCAACAGACCCTTACAGGTAATAAGAGAGTAGGTACTTTCCCTTGCTATAATTGCATGAGTTGTCACTCGATTCATTAGAGGAGAAATTTCCATCACCCACAGAGTGGTAGGAAATATATGATTTAAAGGATTTTTTACATGTGAGACAAACTCATGTAATTTACCTCATTAAATGCCCTTGTTCTCTGGTTATATATTGGCGAGATTACCCGGAAGGCTCGTGACCGCATGAGCCAGCACAGATCAAACATTAGGTGCAAAAATAAGAGGCCCCTGTTTCAAGCCATTTTTTAGAGAAGGGCCACAGTGTTAGTCAGATGAGGTGGCAGATCATAGATCATGTAGACCCCAATAGAAATGGTATGGATAGGGAACGTCTCCTCCAACAAAGAGAAATGTGGTGGATACACAATTATCTACATTACAACCTAGGGGTCTAAATAGAGACTATGATCTATCTTGTTTTTTCTTGATCATAATATTTTATAATGATTTTATCATGCGCCTGCCACATTCTATAAAACTAAATAGTTGCATATTCTTCTATTTATTTAGTTTACAATATATCTGAGGTTGTTTTAGTACTGTCTCAAGAATTTAAGATTTATACAAAACTCTTCAAGTGACATAGAGAGTGTACTATTGTCAATAGTATTTTCATCATAAAATGCCACAACTAAAAAATCTATCTGTATCCACATCATCATTATTGTGTATTGTTTTATTTAGGTGGTCATTTATAGTGTGAGAAACATTAAATTATATAGGCCTTGTGCAATAGTTACATATGACCACTAGAGGGAAACCATTTCCCCAATGTAGGTGCATTTTGGCGCCTGGTGGAGGGTATTTAAATGTGTGTTGTTAATAAAAATATAGCATGAGGAAGGGGCTGTGACCCCGAAACGTTGCTCTTTGAATAAACATTGCCTTTTTAACCTTTGGAGTGCTGGGAGTTACCATTTTGTGTTTGCTGATTGTTTGGAGGGCTGTGGCAGTGCCCTTGGTCTCCTGTGCACCTATTCCTCTGTGCTGTGCTCTTTTTTGGGATTGTGACTCTAAATACCAGCGGACGGCCAAAAGCAGCGTTAGGACCCCTTACGCTGCTTTTGACGACTAACGCAGAACTCTAAATCTAGGTGCTTGTGTCTTAGTACGTTTATAAGAAATCTTTTAATAGGGTAATTGCACTTTGACACCTGTTAGGATGACACCATTAAGTCTTGACAGTTAAAAAACTACATTTAATATAGAGTGATGCAATGTATACAGAGAGGGGTATCCAGTTAAAAAAATCAGGGTTACTTCCAGAGGGAACTACCCTGTAGTGGAAATGATTTTGGACTTACTTCTTTTGTGCAAAAAGAAAAAGGGAGTAGTGTTTTCCCACAATTAGAAATTGTATTTTCTTTCATGTAATTGGCAAGAGTCCATGAGCTAGTGACATATGGGATATACATTCCTACCAGGAGGGGCAAAAGCTTCCCAAACCTCAAAATGCCTATAAATACCCCCCCCCACCACACCCACAATTGGTGAAGTAAGTTTGTGCTAGATTTCTAAGTTGATATGCGCTTCGCAGCATGCTGAAGCCCGTTTTTGTCCTCTACAGTAGTGCAGTGAATGACAGAGGAATGTGAAGGGAGTATTGCCCTATTGAATGCTATGGTCATCCTATCGGTGATCTATTTCATAGGTTCTCTGTTATCGGTCGTAGAGATCTCTTCTCCTACCTCCCTTTTCAGATTGACGATATACTCTTATATACCATTACCTCTACTGATTCTAGTTCCAGTACTGGTTTCGCTATCTACTATATGTAGATGAGTGTCTTTTTGTAAGTATGTCTTATTTTATTTATGACACTCTCAGCTATGGTTTGGCACTTTATATGTAAAGTTCTAAATATATGTTTTATACTTATATTTGCCATGATTCAGGTTAATCAGTATATTTCCTTCATTCAGTTTCTTTTTTTTGGGAAATGCATATGAATAAAAAATTTTGTTACCTGAAAATTTTTCAAGTTGACCTTTCTTTCTAAATTGCGGGCTGTTAGGCTCGCAGGTGCAAAAAATGCCTAGAATTTATTGCGTCATTTTTGGCGCAAGACTTTTTTGTCACGAAAATTACGTTTGTTGATGTTTATGGCGTCATTTCCGGCGTCGTAGTTGACTCCGAGAGTTTTCACGTAGTTGCGTCATCTACGACGCTCATGTTTGTTGCAGACGTTTTTTGGCGCCAAAACATTTGTCAATTGTGGGCGATCATACTTGGGCGCCAGTTTTTTTTACATTATTTAAGTCAGTTTCTTTTTGCTTCTGGTTCCTAGCGGCCTTGTTCTGTTTGCATTTTTTCCCATTCCTGAAACTGTCATTTAAGGAATTTGATAATTTTGCTTTATTTGTTGTTTTTTCTATTACATATTGCAAGATGTCGCAATCTGACCCTGTATCAGAATCTACTTCTGGAAAGCTGCTGTTTGATGTCGGTTCTACCAAAGCTAAGTGCATTTGTTGTAAACTTGTTGGTAACTGTTCCTCCGGCTGTAGTTTGTGTTAGTTGTCATGATAAACTTTCAAAAGCAGATAATATTTCCATTAGTAGTAGTCCATTACCTGTTGTTGTTCCTTCAACATCTAATGTTGAAGATATTCCTGTTAAGGTAAGAGAATTTGTTTCTAATTCCATTCAGAAGGCTCTGTCTGTTATACCACCTTCTAATAAACGTAAAAGGTCTTTTAAAACTTCTCATAAATCAGATGAATTTTTAAATGACCGCCAACATTTTGATTCATCTATCTCTAATGAGGATCTATCTGGTTCAGAAGATTCTGCCTCAGATATTGACACTGACAAATCTTCATATTTATTTAAGATGGAGTTTATTCGTTCTTTACTAAAAGAGGTGTTGATTGCATTAGATATGGAGGAGTCTAGTCCTCTTGATATTAAAACCAGTAAACGTTTAAATTCAGTTTTTAAACCTCATGTAGTTATTCCAGAGGTTTTTCCAGTTCCTGATGCTATTTCAGATATGATTTCTAGGGAAGGGAATAGTCTGGGTACTTCATTACTCCTCCTTCAAGGTTTAAGAAACTGTACCCTTTGCCGACTGATAGATTGAGTTTTGGAAAATATCCCCTAAGTTGATGGGGCCATCCTACTCTTGCAAAGCGTACTACTATTCCTACGGCAGATAGTACTTCTTTTAAAGATCCTTTAGATAGGAAGCTTGAATCTTATCTAAGGAAGGCCTTATTTATGTTCAGGTCATCTTCTTAGCCTGCTATTTCGTTGGCTGATGTTTCTGCAGGTTCAACTTTTTGGTTGGAAACCTTTTTTTTTTAGCGCAACAAGTACCAGATCCTAATGTGTATAGCATTGTTAAGCTAATTCAACATGCATAATAATTTCATTTGTGATGCCATTTTTAATATCATTAGAATTGATGTCAGGTATACTGTCTTTAGCTATTTTAGCTCGAAGAGCTTTATGACTTAAATCTTGGAATGCTGATATGACTTCTAAATCAACGTTGCTATCTCTTTCTTTCCAAGGTAATAAATTATTTTGTTCTCAGGATTTTGTTCTCAGGATTCTATTATTTCAACTGTCACTGGGAGAAAGGGAGCTTTTTTACCTCAGGATAAAAAATCTAAGGGTAAATTTAGGGCTGCTAACCGTTTTCATTCCTTTCGTCAGAATAAGCAGCAGAAACCTGACCCTTCCCCTAAAAGGAATGGTTTCCAATTGGAAGCCTTCTCCAGTGTGGAATAAATCCAAGCCATTTAAAAAATCAAAATCAGCCCCCAAGTCTGCATGAAGGTGCGGCCCCTCATTCCAGCGCAGCTGGTAGGGGGGCAGACTAAGATTTTACAAAGATGTTTGGATCCATTCAATCCAAAAATCATTGGATTCAGAACATTGTTCTTAAGAGCACAGAATAGGTTTCAAAGTAAGACCGCCTGTGAGAAGTTTTTCTCTCACGCATTCCAGTGAACCCAGTAAAGGCTTTCCTGAAGTGTGTTTCAGACCTGGAATTATCTGGGGTAATTGTGCCAGTTCCTTTTCCAGAACGGGGTCTGGGGTTTTATTCAAATCTGTTCATTGTTCCAAAGAAAGAGAATTCTTTCAGGACCAGTTCTGGATCTGAACATTTTGTTGTTATGTAAGAATACCCAAACCATTCAAGATGGTGACTATAAGGACTATTCTGCCTTTTGTTCAGCAAGGGCATTATATGTCCACAATAGACTTTACAGGGATGCATATCTTCATATTCCGATTCATCCAGATCACTATCAGTTTCTGAGATTCTCTTTTCTAGACAAGCATTACCAATTTGTTGCTCTTCCTTTTGGCCTAGCAACAGCTCCAAGGATCTTTTCAAAGGTTCTCGGTGCCCTACTCTCTGTAATCAGAGAGCGGGGTATTGCGGTGTTTCCTTATTTGGACGATATCTTGGTACTTGCTCAGTCTTTACATTCTGCAGAATTTCACACAAATCAACTAGTGTTGTTTCTTCAAAGACATGGTTGGAGGATCAATTTACCAAAAAGTTCCTTGATTCCTCAGACAAGGGTAACCTTTTTAGGATTCCAAATAGATTCAGTATCCATGACTTTGTCTCTAACAGACAAAAGACGTCTGAAATTGATTTCAGCTTGTTGGAACCTTCAGTCTCAGTCATTCCCTTCAGTAGCTATGTGCATGGAGGTTTTAGGTCTCATGACTGCAGCATTGGATGCGATCCCCTTTGCTCGTTTTCACATGAGACCTCTTCAGCTTTGTATGCTGAGCCAATGGTGCAGGGATTATACAAAGATATCACAATTAATATCCTTAAATCCCAATATTCGACTATCTCTGACTAGGTGGTTAGATCACCATCGTTTAATTCAAGGGGCCTCTTTTGTTCATCCAACCTGGACTGTGATTACAACAGATGCGAGTCTTTCAGGTTGGGGAGCTGTCTGGGGATCTCTGACAGCGCAGGGGGTTTGGAAATCTCAAGAGGCAAGATTACCAATCAATATTTTGGATCTCAGATTCTCAGAGCTTTTCAGTTTTGGCTTCTTCTGAAGAGAGAACCGTTTATTTGTTTTCAGACAATGTCACAACCGTAGCGTATGTCCATCATCAAGGTGGGACTCACAGTCCTCAAGCTAAGAAAGAAGTATCTCGGATACTTGCATGGGCGGGAATTCAGCTCCTGTCTAATCTCTGCGGTCCATATCCCAGGTATAGACAATTGGGAAGCGGATTATCTCAGTCGCCAGACTTTACATCCGGGAGAATGGTCTCTTCACCCAGATGTGTTTTTTCAGATTGTTCAGATTTGGGGGCTTCCAGAAATAGATCTGATGGCTTCTCATCTAAACAGGAAACTTCCCAGGTATCTGTCCAGGTAAAGGGATCCTCAGGTGGAAGCAGTGGATGCGTAGTCACTTCCTTGGAATTATCAACCTGCTTATGTCTTTCCGCCTCTAGTTCTTCTTCCAAGAGGGATTTCCAAAATCATAATGGAGCGTTCATTTGTACTGCTGGTGGCTTCAGCATGGCCACACAGGTTTTGGTATGCGGATCTTGTTCGGATGTCCAGTTGCCAACCTTGGCCACTTCTGTTAAGGCCAGACCTTCTATCTCAAGGCCCGTTTTTCCATCAGGATCTCAAATCATTAAATTTGAAGGTATGGAGATTGAACGCTTAGTGCTTAGTCATAGAGGTTCCTCTGACTCAGTGATTAATACTATGTTGCAGGCTCGTAAATCTGTGTCTAGAAAGATTTATTACCGAGTTTGGAAGACTTAAATTTCATGGTGTTCTTCTCATAAATTCTCTTGGCATTCTTTTAGAATTCCTAGAATTTTACAGTTTCTTCAGGATGATTTGGATAAGGGTTTGTCTGCAAGTTCCTTGAAAGGACAAATCTCTGCTCTTTCTCCTGATATTCATTGTTTTGTACAGGGTTTGGTTCGTATCAAGCATGTCATTAAGTCAATCTCTCCTCCTTGGAGTCTTAATTTGGTTTTGAGGGCTTTACAGGCTCCTCCGTTTGAGCCTATGCATTCTCTGGACATTAAATTACTTTCTTGGAAAGTATTGTTCCTTTTGGCCATCTCTTCTGCTAGAATAGTTTCTGAATTATCTGCTCTTTCTTGTGAGTCTCCTTTTCTGATTTTTCATCAGGATAAGGCGGTTTTGCGGACTTTATTTAAATTTTTACCTAAAGTTGTGAATTCCAACAACATTAGTAGAGAAATTGTTGTTCCTTCGTTGTGTCCTAATCCTAAGAATTCTTTGGAGAGATCTTTACATTCTTTGGATGTGGTAAGAGCTTTGAAATATTATGTTGAAACTACTAAAGATTTCAGAAAGACTTCTAGTCTATTTGTTATCGTTTCTGGTTCTAGGAAAGGTCAGAAAGCTTCTGCCATTTCTTTGGCATCTTGGTTAAAGCTTTTGATTCATCATGCTTATTGGAGTCGGGTAAATACCCGCCTCAGAGGATTACGGCTCATTCTACTAGGTCAGTTTCTACTTCCTGGGCTTTTAAGGATGAAGCTTCTGTTGATCAGATTTGCAAAGCAGCAACTAGGTCTTCTTTGCATACTTTTACTAAATTCTACCATTTTGATGTTTTCTCTTCTTCAGAAGCAGTTTTTCTCTTGTTAAGTGTATCCAGTCCACGGATCATCCATTACTTGTGGGATATTCTCCTTCCCAACAGGAAGTTGCAAGAGGATCACCCACAGCAGAGCTGCTATATAGCTCCTCCCCTAACTGTCATATCCAGTCATTCTCTTGCAAGCCTCAACAAGATGGAGGTCGTAAGAGGAGTGTGGTGTTTTATACTTAGTTTATTCTTCAATCAAAAGTTTGTTATTTTTAAATGGTGCCGGAGTGTACTGTTTATCTCAGGCAGTATTTAGAAGAAGAATCTGCCTGCGTTTTCTATGATCTTAGCAGAAGTAACTAAGATCCATGGCTGTTCTCACATATTCTGAGCAGTGAAGTAACTTCAGAGAGGGAATGGCGTGCAGGTTTTCCTGCAATAAGGTATATGCAGTTAATATTTTTCTAGGGATGGAATTTGCTAGAAAATGCTGCTGATACCGAACTAATGTAAGTAAAGCCTTAAATGCAGATATAGCGACTGGTATCAGGCTTATTATTAGAGATACATACTCTTATAAAAATGTAATATAAAACGTTTGCTGGCATGTTTAATCGTTTTTATATGTATTTGGTGATAAAACTTATTGGGGCCTAGTTTTTTTTTTCCACATGGCTGGCTTAAATTTTGCCTAGTAACAGTTTCCTTAGGCTTTCCACTGTTGTAATATGAGTGGGAGGGGCCTTTTTTAGTGCTTTTCTGTGCAGATAAAAATACTGACAGAGACATTCAGCTTTCCTCTGCATAATCCAGGACATCTCTGGAGGGCTCAAAAGGCTTCAAAGTCGTTTTTGATGGAGGTAAAAAGCCACAGTAGAGCTGTGGCAGTTGTTGTGACTGTTTGAAAAAAAAAAAAAAAAGTTTTTGTCTTTTATTATTCAGTTTTGGGTATTAAGGGGTTAATCATCCATTTGCAAGTGGGTGCAATGCTCTGCTAACTTGTTACATACACTGTAAAAATTTTGTTAGTGTAACTGCCTTTTTTCACTGTTATTTCAAATTTTGACAAAATTTGTGTTTCTTAAAGGTGCAGTAACGTTTTTTATATTGCTTGTAAACTTGTTTAAAGTGTTTTCCAAGCTTGCTAGTCTCATTGCTAGTCTGTTTAAACATGTCTGACACATAGGAAACTACTTGTTCATTATGTTTGAAAGCCATGGTGGAGCCCCATAGGAGAATGTGTACTAAATGTATTGATTTCACCTTAAACAGTAAAGATCAGTCTTTAACTATAAAAGAAATATCACCAGAAGATTCTGACAAGGGGGAAGTTATGCAGACTAACTCTCCCCACGTGTCAGACCCTTCGCCTCCCGCTCAGGGGATGCACGCTAATATGGCGCCAATTACATCAGGGACGCCCATAGCGATTACCTTGCAGGACATGGCTGCAATCATGAATAATACCCTGTCAGAGGTATTATCCAGGTTGCCTGAATTAAGAGGCAAGCGCGATTGCTCTGTGGTTAGGAGAAATACAGAGCGCGCAGATGCTGTAAGGGCCATGTCTGATACTGCGTCACAATATGCAGATCATGAGGACGGAGAGCTTCAGTCTGTGGGTGACATCTCTGATTCGGGGAAACCTGATTCAGAGATTTCTAATTTTAAATTTAAGCTTGAGAACCTCCGTGTGTTGCTTGGGGAGGTATTAGCTGCTCTGAATGACTGTAACACAGTTGCAGTACCAGAGAAATTGTGTGGGGTGGATAAATACTATGCGGTACCGGTGTGTACTGATGTTTTTCCTATACCTAAAAGTCTTACAGAAATTATTAGCAAGGAGTGGGATAGACCGGGGGTGCCTTTTTCCCCACCTCCTAAATTTAGAAAAATGTTTCCAATAGACGCCACTACACGGGACTTATGGCAGACGGTCCCTAAGGTGGAGGGAGCAGTTTCTACTTTAGCAAAGCGTACCACTATCCCGGTTGAAGACAGTTGTGCTTTTTCAGATCCAATGGATAAAAAATTGTAGGTTTACCTTAAGAAAATGTTTATTCAACAAGGTTTTATTTTACAGCCCCTTGCATGCATTGCGCCTGTCACTGCCTGCGGCGGCATTCTGGTTTGAGGCCCTGGAAGAGGCCATCCATACAGCTCCATTGACTGAAATTATGACAAGCTTAGAAGCACTTAAGCTAGCTAACTCATTTGTTTCTGATGCCATTGTTCATTTGACTAAACTAACGGCTAAGAATTCCGGATTCGCCATCCAAGCGCGTAGGGCGCTATGGCTTAAATCCTGGTCAGCTGACGTGACTTCTAAGTCTAAATTACTCAACATTCCTTTCAAGGGGCAGACCTTATTCGGGCCTGGCTTGAAGGAAATTATTGCTGACATTACTGGAGGTAAGGGTCATACCCTTCCTCAGGACAGGGCCAAATCAAAGGCCAAACAGTCTAATTTTCGTGCCTTTCGAAATTTCAAGGCAGGTGCAGCATCAACTTCCTCCGCTTCAAAACAAGAGGGAACTTTTGCTCAATCTAAGCAGGCCTGGAAACCTAACCAGGCCTGGAACAAAGGCAAGCAGGCCAGAAAGCCTGCTGCTGCCTCTAAGACAGCATGAAGGAACGGCCCCCTATCCGGCGACGGATCTACTATTGGGCAGACTTTCTCTCTTCGCCCAGGCGTGGGCAAGAGATGTTCAGGATCCCTGGGCGTTGGAGATCATATCTCAGGGATATCTTCTGGACTTCAAAGCTTCCCCTCCACAAGGGAGATTTCATCTTTCAAGGCTATCTGCAAATCAGATAAAGAAAGAGGCATTCCTACGCTGTGTGCAAGACCTCCTAGTTATGGGAGTGATCCATCCAGTTCCGCGGACGGAACAAGGACAGGGTTTTTATTCAAATCTGTTTGTGGTTCCCAAAAAAGAGGGAACCTTCAGACCCATTTTGGATCTAAAGATCTTAAACAAATTCCTCAGAGTTCCATCTTTCAAAATGGAAACTATTCGGACCATCCTACCCATGATCCAAGAGGGTCAGTACATGACCACAGTGGACTTAAAGGATGCCTACCTTCACATACCGATTCACAAAGATCATCATCGGTTCCTAAGGTTTGCCTTTCTAGACAGGCATTACCAATTTGTAGCTCTTCCCTTCGGGTTGGCTACAGCTCCGAGAATCTTTACAAAGGTTCTGGGCTCACTTCTGGCGGTTCTAAGACCGCGAGGCATAGCGGTGGCTCCGTATCTAGACGACATCCTGATACAGGCGTCAAGCCTTCAAATTGCCAAGTCTCATACAGAGATAGTTCTGGCATTTCTGAGGTCGCATGGGTGGAAAGTGAACGTGGAAAAGAGTTCTCTATCACCACTCACAAGAGTCTCCTTCTAGGGACTCTTATAGATTCTGTAGAGATGAAAATTTACCTGACGGAGTCCAGGTTATCAAAACTTCTAAATGCTTGCCGTGTCCTTCATTCCATTCCACACCCGTCAGTAGCTCAGTGCATGGAAGTAATCGGCTTAATGGTAGCGGCAATGGACATAGTACCATTTGCGCGCCTGCATCTCAGACCACTGCAATTGTGCATGCTAAGTCAGTGGAACGGGGATTACTCAGATTTGTCCCCCCTACTAAGTCTGGATCAAAAGACCAGAGATTCTCTTCTATGGTGGCTCTCTCGGCCACATCTGTCCAAGGGGATGACCTTTCGCAGGCCAGATTGGACGATTGTAACAACAGACGCCAGCCTTCTAGGCTGGGGCGCAGTCTGGAACTCCCTGAAAGCTCAGGGATTATGGACTCAGGAGGAGAAACTCCTCCCAATAAATATTCTGGAATTAAGAGCAATATTCAATGCTCTCCTAGCTTGGCCTCAGTTAGCAACTCTGAGGTTCATCAGATTTCAGTCGGACAACATCACGACTGTGGCTTACATCAACCATCAAGGGGGAACCAGGAGTTCCCTAGCGATGTTAGAAGTCTCAAAGATAATTCGCTGGGCAGAGTCTCACTCTTGCCACCTGTCAGCGATTCCACATCCCAGGCGTAGAGAACTGGGAGGCGGATTTTCTAAGTCGTCAGACTTTTCATCCGGGGGAGTGGGAACTCCATCCGGAGGTGTTTGCTCAACTGATCCATCGTTGGGGCAAACCAGAACTGGATCTCATGGCGTCTCGCCAGAACGCCAAGCTTCCTTGTTACGGATCCAGGTCCAGGGACCCGGGAGCGACGCTGATAGATGCTCTAGCAGCGACTTGGTTCTTCATCCTGGCTTATGTGTTTCCACCGTTTCCTCTGCTACCTCGACTGATTGCCAAAATCAAACAGGAGAGAGCATCAGTGATTCTGATAGCGCCTGCGTGGCCACGCAGGACCTTGGTATGCAGACCTAGTGGACATGTCATCCTTTCCACCATGGACTCTGCCTCTGAGACAGGACCTTCTAATACAGGGTCCTTTCAAACATCCAAATCTAATTTCTCTGAGGCTGACTGCATGGAGATTGAACGCTTGATTCTATCAAAGCGTGGCTTCTCGGAGTCGGTTATTGATACCTTAATACAGGCTAGGAAGCCTGTTACCAGAAAAATTTACCATAAGATATGGCGTAAATATTTATATTGGTGCGAATCCAAGAGTTACTCATGGAGTAAGGTTAGGATTCCTAGGATATTGTCCTTTCTACAAGAGGGTTTAGAAAAGGGCTTATCTGCTAGTTCGTTAAAGGGACAGATTTCTGCTCTGTCTATTCTTCTACACAAACGTCTGGCTGAAGTTTCAGACGTTCAGGCTTTTTGTCAGGCTTTAACTAGGATTAAGCCTGTGTTTAAGACTGTTGCTCCGCCGTGGAGCTTAAACTTAGTTCTTAATGTTCTTCAAGGCGTTCCATTTGAACCCCTTCATTCCATTGATATCAAGCTGTTATCCTGGAAGGTTTTGTTTTTGATGGCTATTTCCTCGGCTCGAAGAGTCTCTGAGTTATCTGCCTTACATTGTGATTCTCCTTATCTGATCTTTCATTCAGACAAGGTAGTCCTGCGTACTAAACCTGGGTTCTTACCTAAGGTAGTTTCTAACAGAATATCAATCAAGAGATTGTTGTTCCATCACTGTGTCCTAACCCTTCTTCAAAGAAGGAACGACTTTTGCATAATTTGACGTAGTCCGTGTCCTGAAGTTCTATTTGCAGGCAACTAAAGATTTTCGTCAAACATCTAACCTGTTTGTCGTTTACTCTGGACAGAGAAGAGGTCAAAAGGCTTCGGCTACCTCTCTCTCTTTTTGGCTTCGTAGCATAATACGTTTAGCCTATGAGACTGCTGGACAGCAGCCTCCTGAAAGGATTACAGCTCATTCTGCTAGAGCTGTGGCTTCCACCTGTGCCTTTAAAAATGAGGCCTCTGTTGAACAGATTTGCAAGGCTGCGACTTAGTCTTCGCTTCATACCTTTTCCAAATTTTACAAATGTGATACTTTTGCTTCTTCGGAGGCTGTTTTTGGGAGAGAGGTTCTACAGGCAGTGGTTCCTTCCGTTTAAGTTCCTGCCTTGTCCCTCCCATCATCCGTGTACTTTAGCTTTGGTATTGGTATCCCACAAGTAATGGATGATCCGTGGACTGGATACACTTAACAAGAGAAAACATAATTTATGCTTACCTGATAAATTTATTTCTCTTGTAGTGTATCCAGTCCACGGCCCGCCCTGTCCTTTTAAGGCAGGTCTAAATTTTAATTAAACTACAGTCACCACTGCACCCTATGGTTTCTCCTTTCTCGGCTTGTTTCGGTCGAATGACTGGATATGGCAGTGAGGGGAGGAGCTATATAGCAGCTCTGCTGTGGGTGATCCTCTTGCAACTTCCTGTTAATTTATCAGGTAAGCATAAATTATGTTTTTGGTAGAAAAGTACTTCGGGCAGCTGTTTCAGTTTGATTCTTCTGCTTATAATTTCAGTTTTTTTTCATTATAAAGATTAAAACTTTTGATTTGGGTTGTGGATTCATTTTTCAGCGGAATTGGCTGTCTTTATTTTTATCCCTCCCTCTCTAGTGACTCTTGCGTGGAGTTCCACATCTTGGGTATATGCTATCCCATATGTCACTAGCTCATGGACTCTTGCCAATTACATGAAAGAAAACATAATTTATGTAAGAATTTACCTGATAAATTCATTTCTTTCATATTGGCAAGAGTCCATGAGGCCCACCCTTTTTATGGTGGTTATGATTTTTTTTGTATAAAGCACAATTATTCCAATTCCTTATTGATACTTCCGCTCCTTTCTTATCACCCCACTTCTTGGCTATTCGTTAAACTGAATTGTGGGTGTGGTGGGGGGGTGTATTTATAGGCATTTTGAGGTTTGGGAAACTTTGCCTCTCCTGGTAGGAATGTATATCCCATACGTCACTAGCTCATGGACTCTTGCCAATATGAAAGAAATTAATTTTATCATGTAAATTCTTACATAAATTGTTATCTTGGTCTCATCGGACCACAGGACATGGTTCCAGTAATCTTCAGCAAACTGTTTGCAGGCTTTCTTGTGCATCATCTTTAGAAGAGGCTTCCTTCTGGGATGACAGCCATGCAGACCAATTTGATACAGTGTGCGGCGTATGGTCTAAACACTGAGAGGCCCGACCCCCCACCCCTTCAACCTCTTCAGCAATGCTGGCAGCACTCATACGTCTATTTCCCAAAGACAGCCTCTGGATATGACGTTGAGCACGTGCACTCAACTTCTTTGGTCGACCATGGCGAGGCCTGTTCTGCGTGGAACCTGTCCTGTGAAACCGCTGTATGGTCTTACCTACTGTGCTGCAGCTCAGTTTCAAGGTCTTGGCAATCTTCTTATAGCCTAGACCATCTTTATGTAGAGCTACAATTCTTTTTTTCAGATCCTCAGAGAGTTCTTTGTCATGATGTGCCATGTTGAACTTCTAGTGACCAGTATGAGAGAGTGTGAGAGCGATAACGCCAAATTTAACACACCTGCTTTCCATTCACACCTGAGACCTTGTAACACTACGTGTCGCATGACACCGGGGAGGTAAATTGGCTAATTTCCGCTTAGGGGTGTACTCGCTATATGGAGCAACAGCACCTTTATTGAGCAACGTTTCGGGCTCCTGCCCCTTTATCAAGCTTGATAAAGGGGCAGGAGCCCCGAAACGTTACTCAATAAAGTTGCTGTTGCTCTATATAGTGTGCTACCTGTGTGTTCAATTGCAATTTATTCACTAGGACCCTGGAAATGGAGGTCCTCCAGGTGTGCACCTACATTCACCCAGTGTTGGTACAAAGGGACATTTTCCTGAGTTGTGTGCTGGTCCTGTTACTTTTCTAGGGGTGTACTCACTTTTGTTGCCAACGGTTTAGACATTAAAGACTGTGTGTTGTTGTTTTGAGGGGACAGCAAATTTACACTGTTCTAGAGGCTGTACACTCACTACTTTTACATTGTTGCAAAGTTTAATTTCTTCAGTGTTGTCACATGAAAAGATATAATAAAATATTTACAAAAATGTGAGGGGTGTACTCACTTTTGTTGAGATACTGTGTGTGTATGTATGTGTGTGTGTGTGTATATATATATATATATTCTATCAAAAAACACGCTCCAGATCATCCCGCCAGCTGCCTGGGTGCAAAAATGTCCACAAATATTTCCACCAAAGAATGCACTCTCAAGAATTTAAAAAAAAAAAAACTGCAAAGTTTTATTTAACTTTATCGGGGAGATTACATCCTCTTCATCAGAATGACAAAGTGTATACAATCCACTCTTTCTTATATAGTGCTAATAATCAATCAACCACAGTGTTCCTACCCCCCTCAGATTGATGTGGCGCAAAATCAACTGTATTAGAACGCAAAGATGTGTTCCACCGTTCCGTGAAACCGGAAGTGTAACTGCATCACTTCCGGCTGTGTAAAAACATACAATTTATCAGAATTTAGTATTATATCTATATTAAACAACATTGCTATATACTTCTGCCTCTTATCGATATTGCCTATATCACAATAAATGAATGCCAAGTGCGATATGGCATCATACAATTCAGATTGGGCAAATGCGACTGTCAGACGTTGCCATGGTTACCAAATAACAGATCGATCCACAACTTACCTCTTATTCCTAGTATTATCATACTAATGGTAGTGTACTCTAGAGCTGCAACAACTAATCGTCATAATCGATAATAATCGATTATGAAAATAGTTGTCAACGAATCTCATAATCGATTAGTTGGTTTGCAATTAGTTGGTCTGTGCACAACACCAGCTGCTTCACTCCAATAAACTCCTGCATATGGTATTGTGTTTTATGGTTATGTCCTTATCCTAAAGGATGTCTACAGACGTCTACTTTTCACTTTTTCAGGACAGTATACATTTACAACTACCACTGGCTTATGTGCAACCCAGATATAATAGTCATCATTTGGATTGTTTATATTAAATCTGGTGATTTGGAACTATGATTTTCATGATATAGTGCTGAGCTTGTTATTTACACCTTGCCCCTAGATTGATGGGAGTTATTTAAATTGATATGCACTATTATCTGTTTGCACAATTTTTAGCGTATTGCTACAGCCTTTTCTCTGCTGCAGGAAATATAGCTGCAAACAGAGAACCAGCCTTAGCCAGAAGCATCCGGACATGTTGAGATTTTTGCATTTCAATGCAAAGTTTCTGAAAGAGTGAATAACAGAATGTTATTAACAGTGATAGTCTAACTCTTTCTAGTTCTACCTCTTTTTAAACAGTTTGTGGTTTTGTTTGATTATAAAACTGTGCTCTGCGTCTTAAAAATGGAAGAAACAGTTGTGTTAATGTAAAGTTTTAGTCTGAAGTTCATATTTGTAACACTCATTATGTGGATTTTATTTAAATCCTAGAAAACTATTATTGATTCTCTTTTTATCCGATTAGTCGATTAATCGAAAAAATAATCGTGCGATTAATCGATTATGAAAATAATCGTTAGTTGCAGCCCTAGTGTACTCAAACTAAGCTAAGCTGCTTGAATTTTTGCACAAGCTCTGCATAACAGTGAGCTAGTACTGCAGCTGTGATAAGCATACACTGTAGGGAAATATGCGTGCGTGTCACATGACTGCATCAAGCATCACGTGACTGCTGTGCCCTAGTGTAATGCACGTTACAATATGGCACCCTACATAGCAGAATCAAGCACCTTATTAAGACTGCTTCAAAACAATTTTTTTTCAACACTTTGAGGTAATCGAACAGATAACAGCAGTAAAAAAGCAGTCCCTTTCCACAAGAGCATACTGAGGAATGTTTTTGAGAGTGCGCACCTTGACCACTATTAAGGCAGTAGTGTTTGCAGCATTGTTGTAACAGTACTATACATATAGTGCTCAAGACACGTGCATGCTTCTCCCACCTTCCTCAGTATGCCGTAATGAAAGGAGCCACGTTTCAACAAAGGATACCATGAGAAAAAAAGTAAAAATTCATAACTGAATTAAAGTTCTTAATTGCATGTGCTTTCTGAATCATAAAATGGCTTAATTTTTTTACTCCCATGTTCCTTTATTATAGTGTTACCTGTTTCTTAGAGAAAATGCTGCTCCAGCAAGTAACTTTACGCTTGTTTTTGTTTTGTTTAGAGATGCGCGTATCTGTAAGCACCTTGGGAGGCTACTATCAAATGCTTGTGAAGAGACCTGCTCGAAGACCTACCATTACCCATGTGCTGCTGGAGCTGGCACCTTTCGGTACTAAGCTGCTTTTCTCTTCTTTGTCCAGAAGCACATAGACCAGGCCTGTTGAGGAGATGTAAGTATGCTGCATCTAAAATCAGCTGTAGATTTAGTAGCATTCCTGCTTTTATAGTCTATAGTATAAAAACAGTATAACCCCATACAGTTTGTTTTGATAGATACATCTAGCAGACAGTTTTAGAATGGTAGGGTCTAATCTAAGCATAACAAAATGTTCATATGTATTGACCTTTATAGCTTTTGGGCACAGGCTCATAGATATATGATTAATTGCATGCTCACTAGTTTGTAATTCAAGAGGTTCATTGTATAGTTATTTAAAATCGTTTTAAGTTTTATATATATATATATATCTATACTATATTTATATATAAAAGTTACCATAAATCATTATTTACAAATGCTAGCCCAGTTCTGTAATATATTCCGTTTTGCAAGTATAAGCGCTTACTGTTGGCGCTGCTGCCATTGAAAATGTCCGTTGTCCCCTCCCCTATTTCGTCATCAGTGACATCATGATCTTCTTGTGATCCCTGTATTTTTCTATCTTCCTCGTAACCGTCTTTATCGCAGCTCAATGCAATCCATTCTGGGAACTGCTAACTGGTGCCTAATGGGTTGCACAGGACACTGGTACGCCGCAACTATGAACCCCTCAAACAATGAGCCAGCGTTTTTTTTACCCTGTGTTCAAAAGTTCCCCTTCAGTACAATAGGCGCATTGTAAGAAGATAGAAAAATTACAGGATCACAAGAAGATCATGATGTCACTGATGATGAAATAGGGGAGGGGCCAAAAACGGACATTTTCAAACGGCAGCGGCGCCAACAGTAAGTGCTTTTACTTGCAAACAGAATATATTACAAAACTGGGCTACTGGGCTTCATTTGTAAATAATGATCTATTGAAACTTGTTATATATATATATATATATATATATATATATATATATATATATATATATATAATATATATATATATATATATATATATATATATTATTATATTTTATATATATTTTATATATATATATATATATCTTAAAATTATTTTTGGGTTGACTGTCCCCTTTAAGGGACATGAAACACAATTTTTAAACAGCTTTCAAATTTACTAAGGTTATCTAATTTGCTTGGTATCCTTTTGTTGAAGAAGCTTCAATGCACTATTAGGAGCTAGCTGAACACGTCAAGTGAGCCAATAACATGAGGCATATATGTAAACAGAAAGAGAAGCAGTCTGCCAGGAACAAACAGCTCAGTGGCTTGTTCAATGGCCCGGTTACCACCTGGTAGTAGCTTCTTTTGCCCAGTTGTGCTATTCACAGAGGAAAATGTTCCTGAAGTATATCAGACTAATCCCACCCAACAAATCAGTCTAGTCCTGAAATACCAGGGAATTCTCCTTTGAACAAGGGAAATTGCAATCCCCAGACGATTGTTTCGGCCTCCTTTGGGCCTTGTCAGTGAGGTGCAGCCATATCCCTCTATGCATATAGGGCAAGGAGTCTACATCTTGTTTCCCTCATCACCCTTAGGGAGACTTTTTCCCAGGGTCATAATACAAATACAAACAGAAAGAGAAGCAGTCTGTCAACTGAGCTGTTGTTCAATCAGCAAAAGAAGCTACTCCCAGGTGGTAACCGGGCCATAGAACAAGCCACCGAGTTGTTGTTCATGCCTGGCAGACTCTTTCTGTATGTATTTGTATTATAACCCTGGGGAAAGTCTCCTTAAAGGGTGATGGGGAAACCAGATGTTGACTCCTTCCCAATGTGCTTAGAGGAATATGGCTGCAGCTCACTGACGGAGGCCCAAAGGAGGCCGTAAATGGTCATCTGGGGTTGCCCGTTTTCCTTGTTCAAAGGAGAATTGCTTGGTATTTCAGGGCTTGGACTGACCTTATTAGGCAGGATCAGACTGATATACTTCAAGAAAGTTTCCTTTGTGAAAAGCACAATTGGGCTAAAAGAAGCTACTCTCAGGTGGTAACCAGGCCATAGAACAAGCCACTGAGCTGTTGTTCGTTCCTGTCAGACGGGTTTCTCTTTCTGTTTGTATGAGGCATACTTGTGCTGCACCAATCATCATCACCAGAGCCGACCTAGGTATCCTTTTTAACAAAGGATACTAAGAGAACAAAACAAATAGAAGTATTTGGAAAGTTGTTTAAAATCACATACTGTATCTGAATCATTAAAGAAAAAAATTGGTCTTTCTCTCCCTTTAAACAAACTTTCTTTCCTAAGAAATGGAGAGTCCACAACATCATCAATTACTAGTGGGAATATAACTGCTATATATGTCACTTCCCTTACCCATATTCCCCAGTCATTCTCTTTGCCTCTGTCAAAGGAGGAGGTGAAGTTTGAATTCCTTTTTTGGGTACTTTTCCCTGCTAGCAAGGATTTGGGGTTTAGCTTAGTCCACGTTGATCTCTTCAGTAGAGTAGTTGTTGCTTTTAAGCAGTTAGGAAGTTGTGAGGTGGGCCTTGCTCTGATTCCTAATATTCTGCTGCCCTAGTACAGAAAGCCAGAGTAGGTTTACTCTGTTCTTTCTTTTTTCTACTGGTCTCTGGAAGGAGTAAGTGTCCTTTCACACCTTGTAAGCTGTCGTCCTGCCAGACGGCTAGATACAGGTAAGTGCTGTTTGTCTTCTAGGTATGGAGACATGCACTTTATGAAGATAAGTTAACTCTGCTATCAGGGGATATATCCTGCAAATGGTTAACTCTGCATTTAATATGGGACTTTATAATCCTTTATGGTGAGGATTGACATGGAGCAGGTGCAGGCACTTATGTATGTGGCAAGAGTAAGAGGGTTAATCCTTTATTATGGGTGACATGGTGGTGGTCTTTCTATACGGCTGTTTTTTAAGCCGTTATTTTGAGTGGGCAAGGGGAACTGTTTGACCTTTTTTTCCCTGGCAGTGGAGCACGCGCTTTCTGTTTGCTGCGCAGTTCCTGTTTCTGTGTTGGCTTTGCCAGTCACGTGACCCGCTTTTTTTAATCCAGAGAGGAGCGGCGTCATTTCTCCCCTGCATCTCAGTACTGTTGGTGCGGAGTGTCTCTGTGTCGATATTGCTTTTAGGAATTCTCCTGCAAGTGTGGTAAGACACCTCAGTATATCTGAGGTGTAGCGGTGTCTATTATTATAGCCTGTATAGCATGTATAACGTTCTTTTGAGGTGCTTGGTTAAAATTTAATGTGATTAGCATTTTTTTCATAAATAATTTTTTTGTTTAAACCATGGACATAGAATCTGACTCTATTCCATTTGACAAATGTTTGATGCATAGAAGCCCAAATTCTGTTGCCCATGCAATTGTGTGAAACATGCTTAGCTAAAACGCTAAAATGTAAGGATAAATTATTGCCCTCTGAGCCAAATGTTTCTCAGGATGATGCTGTTCAGGCAATGCCACATCTTTCTCCTCAAACGTCCCAAGCCTCAATGGCCTCACATACAGTGCCCTGCGGTTCCTATAAGCCTCCTGGAGGAGTTTATTTGCTTGCAGAAATTGCTGCTCAGGTATCTTCTGCGGTATTTGCGGCATTATCTGCTTTTCCTATGTTAAAGGGTAAACGCAAGAGTAAAATTAGAGATTCAGATAGTAAGGTTTCTGTTCCACCTCCTGCTACTTAGGTTGCCCTCCCTCATAAGT
Source organism: Bombina bombina (assembly GCF_027579735.1). Taxonomy (NCBI): domain Eukaryota; kingdom Metazoa; phylum Chordata; class Amphibia; order Anura; family Bombinatoridae; genus Bombina; species Bombina bombina. The sequence continues at coordinate 180,000,964 of NC_069503.1, read as the reverse complement.
CTGATGAGGAGGATACGTCGGTAGCCTCTGAGGGTGAAATCTCAGTTTCGAACAGTATAATTCCTTCATCTGATGCTGAAGTAGTAACCTTCAGATATAAGCTTGAACACCTTTGTGTATTGTTAAAGAAGGTTTTGGTCATTTGGAATCACTCTGATACTCCTGTCAACTCTAAGAAGTCTAGTAAACTTAATAAATACTATGATGTTCTTTCCTCTGTGGAAGTGTTTCCTGTTCCAGACCGTGCAACAGATTATTTCACAGGAATGGTAGAAGCCAGGGATACCTATTTGCCTGTCTCCTGTCTTTAAAAAAAATGTTTCCTGTTGCTGACTCCATTAAAGATTCATGGCACACAGTGCCTAAAGTAGAAGGGGACATTTCTACTCTGGCTAAGAGAACTACTATCACTATAGAGGATAGCTGCTCTTTTAAGGATCCAATGGACAAAAATCTGGAGGCTTATTTGAAGATGTATGTTCATCAAGGTCTTCAATGGCAACCTGTAGTTTGTACTGTGTCAAGTGCAGAATTTTATTGGTGCGACGCCTTGTCCGATTCAATTTTGGTAGAGATTCCTTTGGAGGACATCCAAGACAGAATTAAGGCTCTCAAACTAGCCAATTCCTTTATTTCTGATGCTACCATGCAAGTTATTAAACTGGGAGCCAAGATATCCGGCTTCACTGTGCTAGCCCGGAGGGCCTTGTGGCTAAAACCTTGGTCAGCTGATGTTACCTCTAAGTCAAAGCTTCTGGCACTTCCTTACAAGGATAAGACCTTGTTTGGACCTGGTCTGGCAGAAATCATTTCTGATATTACGGGTGGAAAAGGGCCTTCTACCACAATACAAGAAAATAGACCTAAAGGACGTCAGTAATTTTCATTCTTTTCGTAACTTAAAAAGAAAATCTTCCTCTCCATCTTCCAAGCAGGCACTGTCCAAGTCTTTTTGGAAACCCAATCAGTCTTGGAACAAGGGGAAGCAATCAAAGAAACCCGCAGCTGAGTCTAAATCTGCATGAAGGGTTTGCCTCCGATCCGGGATCGGATCAAGTAGGGGGCAGACTTTCTCTTTTTTTTTATCAAGCATGGATACGAGATGTCCTAGATCTCTGGACTGTGGACATAGTATCTCAGGGTTACAAAAAATAATTCTAAATTTTCCTCCGAGGGGCAGGTTTCAGCTCTCAAAATTATCTGCAGACCAGATAAAGAGGCATTCTTGAATTGCGTTTGGGACCTTTCTTCCCTGGGAGTGATAGTTCCAGTTTCAGTAAGGGAACAGGGTCTAGGATTCTATTCAAATCTATTTGCGGTTCCCAAAAAAGATAGAACTTTTAGACCCATTTTAGACCTAAAGTGTCTCAAGTTTCTCTGGGTACCGTCCTTCAAAATGGAAACCATTCCTTCCATTCTTCCTTTGGTCCAAGAGGGTTAGTTCATGACGACCATAGACCTGAAAGACCTGTATCTTCATGTTCCCATGCACAGGGATCATCACAAATTCCTGAGATTCACCTTTCTAGACAAGCACTTTGTTTGTGGCTCTTCCGTTTGGCCTTGCCACAGCTCCCAGAATTTTCTCAAAGGTTCTGGGGCTCTCTTGGCAGTGATCAGGTCTCGGGGAATTGCAGTGGCGCCATACCTGGATGACATATTGATGACATATTGGTTTTTAACAAGCAAACTCTCATACAGAGATCTTGTTGTCTTTTCTACGTTCCCACGGATGGAAAGTGAATCTGAAAAAGAGTTCCCTTTTTCCAGCTACAAGAGTGGTTTTATTAGGGACAATAATAGATTCCCTATCTATGAAAAAGTTTCTGACGCAGGTTAGAAAAAAAAAATACTCTCCTCTTGCCTCTCTTTACAGTCTACTGTTCAGCCATCAGTGGCTCAATGTATGGAGGTAATTGGTCTGATGGTCGCTTCCATGGACATCATTCCCTTTGCTCAATTCCATTTGAGAGCTCTGCAATTATGCATGCTCAGACAATGGAACGGAGACCATTCAGATCTGTCTCAGAGGATAGATCTAGACCAGTCAACAAGAGACAATCTCCTGTGGTGGCTTTCTCAGGACCATCTGTCTCAGGGCACATGTTTCTGGAGACTTTCCTGGGTGATTGTGACCACTGACGCCAGCCTGCTAGGCTGGGGAGCAGTCTGGGACTCAAAGGTGCAGGGACTATAGCCCGGTTTATCGGGTTTCAGTCAGACAACATCACCTCATTGGCTTAAATCAACCACCAGGGAGGAACTCTGAGTTTCTTAGCCATGAAGGAGGTGACACAGATTATTCAGTGGGCGGAAGCTCACAATTGTTGTCTATCTGCCATCCACATTCCAGGAGTGGACAACTGGGAAGCAGATTTCCTGAGCAGACAGACATTTCATCCCGGGGAGTGGGCTCTCCATCCGGAGGTGTTCTCCAGGTTAACTCTCAAATGGGGGGTCCTGGAGTTGGATCTGATGGTGTCTCAACAGAACTCCAAGCTTAGCCAAGGTACGGTTCAAGGTCAAGACACAGGAGCTCCTGGAGGGGTGTTGACTCAGTGAGTCTGCCTTTTGTGGTCTCTAGTTGGGCTTCTGGATTTTCTAAAGATCAGTGTCCTTGGGGCCTTTTCCTTTTCTTCTACAAGATAAGACGAGTCCATGGATTTAATCCTTACTTGTGGGATATTATCCTCCTGCTATCAGGAAGTGGCAAAGAGCACCACAGCAGAGCTGTATATATAGCTCCTTCCATCCCTCCACCCCCAGTCATTCTCTTTACCTGTGTTTGTACTAGGAAGAGGTAAAGTGAGGTGTTAGTTTTAGTTTCTTCAATCAAGAAGTTTTTTATTTTAAATGGTACTGGTGAGTACTATTTTCCTCAGGGGGATATGGAAGAAGATTTCTGCCCTGAGGTTGATGATCTTAGCAGATGTAACTAAGATCCATGTTGGTTCCCACAGAGCTTCTGAAGGTAATACAAGAGGCATCTTCAGTGTGGAGAACGGTTTCATGCTACAAACAGCATTGAGGTATGTGCAGCCCTTTATTTCTGAGGAGACTTGGTATATCAGAACTGGTTGACATTTATTTCCCTGCAATGGAAGGAGTAAGCAGTAGACCTGTAAAACAAAGGGTATTACTGAGAAACCTGTGCTTAATTTATTTTATTGACATATTGGGCCAAGCATTTATAATGGGCTTAACATCATTATAAAGAGACACTGGGAGAGGCATTAACGGTCATCGTCCATAATGGGCGGGGCTTATTTCTTTCATGTAATTAGCAAGAGTCCATGAGCTAGTGACGTATGGGATATACATTCCTACCAGGAGGGGCAAAGTTTCCCAAACCTCAAAATGCCTATAAATACACCCCTCACCACACCCACAATTCAGTTTTACAAACTTTGCCTCCTATGGAGGTGGTGAAGTAAGTTTGTGCTAGATTCTACGTTGATATGCGCTCCGCAGCAAGTTGGAGCCCGGTTTTCCTCTCAGCGTGCAGTGAATGTCAGAGGGATGTGAGGAGAGTATTGCCTATTTGAATGCAGTGATCTCCTTCTACGGGGTCTATTTCATAGGTTCTCTGTTATCGGTCGTAGAGATTCATCTCTTACCTCCCTTTTCAGATTGACGATATACTCTTATTTATATACCATTACCTCTGCTGATTTTCGTTTCAGTACTGGTTTGGCTTTCTACAAACATGTAGATGAGTGTCCTGGGGTAAGTAAGTCTTATTTTCTGTGACACTCTAAGCTATGGTTGGGCACTTTATTTATAAAGTTCTAAATATATGTATTCAAACATTTATTTGCCTTGACTCAGAATGTTCAACATTCCTTATTTTCAGACAGTCAGTTTCATATTTGGGATAATGTGTTTGAATCAATCATTTTTTTCTTACCTTAAAAATTTGACTTTTTTTCCCTGTGGGCTGTTAGGCTCGCGGGGGCTGAAAATGCTTCATTTTATTTCGTCATTCTTGGCGCGGACTTTTTTGGCGCAAAAAATCTTTTCTGTTTCCGGCGTCATACGTGTCGCCGGAAGTTGCGTCATTTTTTGACGTTCTTTTGCGCCAAAAATTCGGCGTTCCGGATGTGGCGTCATTTTTGGCGTCGCTTTTGTCTCCACATTATTTCAGTCTGATTTTTTCTTTGCTTCTGGTTACTAGAAGCTTGTTTATTGGCATTTTTTCCCATTCCTGAAACTGTCATTTAAGGAATTTGATCAATTTTGCTTTATATGTTGTTTTTTTCTCTTACATATTGCAAGATGTCTCACGTTGCATCTGAGTCAGAAGATACTTCAGGAAAATCGCTGTCTAGTGCTGGAACTACCAAAGCTAAGTGTATCTGCTGTAAACTTTTGGTAGCTATTCCTCCGGCTGTTGTTTATATTAATTGTCATGACAAACTTGTTAAAGCAGATAATTTTTCCTTTAGTAATGTACCATTGCCTGTTGCAGTTCCCTCAACATCTAAGGTGCAGAATGTTCCTGATAACATAAGAGATTTTGTTTCTGAATCCATCAAGAAGGCTATGTCTGTTATTTCTCCTTCTAGTAAACATAAAAAATCTTTTAAAACTTCTCTCTCTACAGATGAATTTTTAAATGAACATCATCATTCTGATTCTGATGACTCTTCTGGTTCAGAGGATTCTGTTTCAGAGATTGATGCTGATAAATCTTCATATTTATTTAAAATGGAATTTATTCGTTCTTTACTTAAAGAAGTACTAATTGCTTTAGAAATAGAGGATTCTGGTCCTCTTGATACTAATTCTAAACGTTTAGATAAGGTGTTTAAATCTCCTGTGGTTATTCCAGAAGTTTTTCCTGTTCCTAATGCTATTTCTGAAGTAATTTCCAGAGAATGGGATAAATTGGGTAATTCATTTACTCCTTCTAAACGATTTAAGCAATTATATCCTGTGCCGTCTGACAGATTTCAATTTTGGGACAAAATCCCTAAAGTTGATGGGGCTATTTCTACCCTTGCTAAACGTACTACTATTCCTACGTCAGATGGTACTTCGTTTAAAGATCCTTTAGATAGGAAAATTGAATCCTTTCTAAGAAAAGCTTATCTGTGTTCAGGTAATCTTCTTAGACCTGCTATATCTTTGGCTGATGTTGCTGCAGCTTCAACTTTTTGGTTGGAGACTTTAGCACAACAAGTAACAGATCATTATTCTCATAATATTATTATTCTTCTTCAGCATGCTAATAATTTTATCTGTGATGCCATTTTTGATATTATCAGAGTTGATGTCAGGTTTATGTCTCTAGCTATCTTAGCTAGAAGAGCTTTATGGCTTAAAACTTGGAATGCTGATATGGCTTCTAAATCAACTCTACTTTCCATTTCTTTCCAGGGTAACAAATTATTTGGTTCTCAGTTGGATTCCATTATCTCAACTGTTACTGGTGGGAAAGGAACTTTTTTACCACAGGATAAAAAAATCTAAGGGTAAAAACAGGGCTAATAATCGTTTTCGTTCCTTTCGTTTCAACAAAGAACAAAAGCCTGATCCTTCATCCTCAGGAGCAGTTTCAGTTTGGAAACCATCTCCAGTCTGGAATAAATCCAAGCCTTCTAGAAAGGCAAAGCCTGCTTCTAAGTCCACATGAAGGTGCGGCCCTCATTCCAGCTCAGCTGGTAGGGGGCAGGTTACGTTTTTTCAAAGAAATTTGGATCAATTCTGTTCACAATCTTTGGATTCAGAACATTGTTTCAGAAGGGTACAGAATTGGTTTCAAGATGAGACCTCCTGCAAAGAGATTTTTTCTTTCCCGTGTCCCAGTAAATCCAGTGAAAGCTCAAGCATTTCTGAATTGTGTTTCAGATCTAGAGTTGGCTGGAGTAATTATGCCAGTTCCAGTTCTGGAACAGGGGATGGGGTTTTATTCAAATCTCTTCATTGTACCAAAGAAGGAGAATTCCTTCAGACCAGTTCTGGATCTAAAAATATTGAATCGTTATGTAAGGATACCAACGTTCAAAATGGTAACTGTAAGGACTATCTTGCCTTTTGTTCAGCAAGGGCATTATATGTCCACAATAGATTTACAGGATGCTTATCTGCATATTCCGATTCATCCAGATCATTATCAGTTCCTGAGATTCTCTTTTCTGGACAAGCATTACCAGTTTGTGGCTCTGCCGTTTGGCCTAGCTACAGCTCCAAGAATTTTTACAAAGGTTCTCGGTGCCCTTCTGTCTGTAATCAGAGAACAGGGTATTGTGGTATTTCCTTATTTGGACGATATCTTGGTACTTGCTCAGTCTTTACATTTAGCAGAATCTCATACGAATCGACTTGTGTTGTTTCTTCAAGATCATGGTTGGAGGATCAATTTACCAAAAAGTTCATTGATTCCTCAGACAAGGGTAACTTTTCTGGGTTTCCAGATAGATTCAGTGTCCATGACTCTGTCTTTAACAGACAAGAGACGTCTAAAATTGATTTCAGCTTGTCGAAACCTTCAGTCACAATCATTCCCTTCGGTAACCTTATGCATGGAAATTCTAGGTCTTATGACTGCTGCATCGGACGCGATCCCCTTTGCTCGTTTTCACATGCGACCTCTTCAGCTCTGTATGCTGAATCAATGGTGCAGGGATTACACAAAGATATCTCAATTAATATCTTTAAAACCGATTGTACGACACTCTCTAACATGGTGGACAGATCACCATCGTTTAATTCAGGGGGCTTCTTTTGTGCTTCCGACCTGGACTGTAATTTCAACAGATGCAAGTCTCACAGGTTGGGGAGCTGTGTGGGGATCTCTGACGGCACAAGGAGTTTGGGAATCTCAGGAGGTGAGATTACCGATCAATATTTTGGAACTCCGTGCAATTTTCAGAGCTCTTCAGTCTTGGCCTCTTCTGAAGAGGGAATCGTTCATTTGTTTTCAGACAGACAATGTCACAACTGTGGCATACATCAATCATCAAGGAGGGACTCACAGTCCTCTGGCTATGAAAGAAGTATCTCAAATTCTGGTTTGGGCGGAATCCAGCTCCTGTCTAATCTCTGCGGTTCATATCCCAGGTATAGACAATTGGGAAGCGGATTATCTCAGTCGCCAAACGTTGCATCCGGGCGAATGGTCTCTTCACCCAGAGGTATTTCTTCAGATTGTTCAAATGTGGGAGCTTCCAGAAATAGATCTGATGGCGTCTCATCTAAACAAGAAACTTCCCAGGTATCTGTCCAGATCCCGGGATCCTCAGGCGGAAGCAGTGGATGCATTATCACTTCCTTGGAAGTATCATCCTGCTTATATCTTTCCGCCTCTAGTTCTTCTTCCAAGAGTAATCTCCAAGATTCTGAAGGAATGCTCGTTTGTTCTGCTGGTAGCTCCGGCATGGCCTCACAGGTTTTGGTATGCGGATCTTGTCCGGATGGCCTCTTGCCATCCGTGGACTCTTCCGCTACGACCAGACCTTCTGTCGCAAGGTCCTTTTTTCCATCAGGATCTCAAATCCTTAAATTTAAAGGTATGGAGATTGAACGCTTGATTCTTAGTCAAAGAGGTTTCTCTGACTCTGTGATTAATACTATGTTACAGGCTCGTAAATCTGTATCCAGAGAGATATATTATAGAGTCTGGAAGACTTATATTTCTTGGTGTCTTTCTCATCATTTTTCTTGGCATTCTTTTAGAATTCCAAGAATTTTACAGTTTCTTCAGGATGGTTTAGATAAAGGTTTGTCCGCAAGTTCCTTGAAAGGACAAATCTCTGCTCTTTCTGTTCTTTTTCACAGAAAGATTGCTAATCTTCCTGATATTCATTGTTTTGTACAAGCTTTGGTTCGTATAAAACCTGTCATTAAGTCAATTTCTCCTCCTTGGAGTTTGAATTTGGTTCTAGGGGCTCTTCAAGCTCCTCCGTTTGAACCTATGCATTCATTGGACATTAAATTACTTTCTTGGAAAGTTTTGTTCCTTTTGGCAATCTCTTCTGCCAGAAGAGTTTCTGAATTATCTGCTCTTTCTTGTGAGTCTCCTTTTCTGATTTTTCATCAGGATAAGGCAGTGTTGCGAACTTCTTTTGAATTTTTACCTAAAGTTGTGAATTCCAACAACATTAGTAGAGAAATTGTGGTTCCTTCATTATGTCCTAATCCTAAGAATTCTAAGGAGAAATAGTTACATTCTTTGGATGTTGTTAGAGCTTTGAAATATTATGTTGAAGCTGCTAAGTCTTTCCGAAAGACTTCTAGTTTATTTGTTATCTTTTCCGGTTCTAGAAAAGGCCAGAAAGCTTCTGCCATTTCTTTGGCATCTTGGTTGAAATCTTTAATTCATCTTGCCTATGTTGAGTCGGGTAAAACTCCGCCTCAAAGGATTACAGCTCATTCTACTAGGTCAGTCTCTACTTCCTGGGCGTTTAGGAATGAAGCTTTGATTGATCAGATTTGCAAAGCAGCAACTTGGTCCTCTTTGCATACTTTTACTAAATTCTACCATTTTGATGTATTTTCTTCTTCTGAAGCAGTTTTTGGTAGAAAAATACTTCAGGCAGCGGTTTCAGTTTGAATCTTCTGCTTATGTTTTTCATTAAACTTTATTTTGGGTGTGGATTATTTTCAGCAGGAATTGGCTGTCTTTATTTTATCCCTTCCTCTCTAGTGACTCTTGCGTGGAAAGATCCACATCTTGGGTAATCATTATCCCATACGTCACTAGCTCATGGACTCTTGCTAATTACATGAAAGAAAACATAATTTATGTAAGAACTTACCTGATAAATTCATTTCTTTCATATTAGCAAGAGTCCATGAGGCCCACCCTTTTTTTGTGGTGGTTATGATTTTTGTATAAAGCACAATTATTCCAATTCCTTATTTTATATGCTTTCGCACTTTTTTATCACCCCACTTCTTGGCTATTCGTTAAACTGAATTGTGGGTGTGGTGAGGGGTGTATTTATAGGCATTTTGAGGTTTGGGAAACTTTGCCCCTCCTGGTAGGAATGTATATCCCATACGTCACTAGCTCATGGACTCTTGCTAATATGAAAGAAATGAATTTATCAGGTAAGTTCTTACATAAATTATGTTTTTCCCACGCTCAGACTCGCACTTACTCTGGCTGAGAAGGCAGCAGGCATTAGCTCCGGTTGAGCCTAGACTGGTGTTCTGTTAACCGGATCGTTGTTGAGTCATTTCTTTCATGTAATTAGCAAGAGTCCATGAGCTAGTGACGTATGGGATATACATTCCTACCAGGAGGGGCAAAGTTTCCCAAACCTTAAAATGCCTATAAATACACCCCTCACCACACCCACAATTCAGTTATCAATCTGCCTATATTTTTTCGCCTCTGGTTCTTCTTTTTAGAGTGATTTTCAAAATCATCAGGGAGCAATCTTTTGTGTTGCTGGTGGCTCCAGCATGGCCGCACAGGTTTTGGTATATGGTTCTTGTTCGGATGTCCAGTTGCCAATCTTGGTCACTTCCATTTAAGGCCAGACCTTATATCTTAACATTCGTTTTTTTCCATCAGGAACTCAAATTATTAATTTGATGGTATGGAAATTTAACGCTTAGTACTTAGTCATAGAAGTTTCTCTGACTCAGTGATCAATACTATGTTGCAGGCTCGTAAATCTGTTTCTAGTAAGATTTATTATCGAGATTGGAAGATTTACATCTCATCATGCTCTTCTCATAAATTCTATTGGCATTCTTTTAGAATTCCTAGGATTTTATAGTTTCTTCAGGATGGTTTGGATAAGGGTTTTTGTCTGCAAGTTCCTTGAAAGCACAAATCTCTGCTTTTTCTGTGCTGTTTTCACAGAAAAATTTGCTAATCTTTTTGTTATTCATTGTTTTGTTCAGGCTTTGGTTCGTATCAATACTGTCATTAAGCCAATTTCTCCTCCTTGGAGTCTTAATTTGGTTCTGAGGGCTTTACAGGCTCTTCCATTTTAGCATATGCTTTCTTTGGACATTTAAATTACTTTCATGGAAAGTATTGTTCCTTTTAGACATCTCTTCAGCTAGAACAGTTTTTGAATTATCTGCTCTTTCTTGTGAGTCTCCTTTTTCTGATTTTTCATCAGGATAAGGTGGTTTTGCTGTCTTCATTTCAATTTTTACCTAAAGTTGTGAATTCTAACAACATTAGTAGAGGAATTATTGTCCCTTCTTTTTGTCCTAATCCTAAGACTTCTTTGGAGAGATTCTTACATTTTTTGGATGTGGTAAGAGTTTTGAAATATTATGTTGAAGCTACTCAGATTTCAGAAAGACTTCTAGTCTATTTGTTATCTTTTCTGGTCTTAGGAAAGGTCAGAAGGCGTCTGTCATTTCTTTGGCATTTTGGTTAAAGCTTTTTTGATTCATCATGCTTATTTGGAGTCGGGTTAATCCCCGCCTCAGAGGTTTACGGCTCATTCTACTAGGTCACTTTCTACTTCCTGGGCTTTTAAGAATGAAGCTTCTGTTGATCAGATTTGCAAAGCAACGACTTGGTCTTCTTTGCATACTTTTACTAAATTCTACCATTTTGATGTTTTCTCTTCAGAAGCAGTTTTTGTAGAATAGTACTTCAGGCAGCTGTTTCAGTTTGATTCTTCTGCTTATAATTTCAGTTTTGTTCATTATAAAAATTGAAACTTTTGATTTGGGTTGTGGATTAATTATTCAGCGGAATTGGCTGTCTTTATTTTATCCCTCCCTCTCTAGTGACTCTTGCGTGGAAGTTCCACATCTTGGGTATCTGCTATCCCATACGTCACTAGCTCATGGACTCTTGCTAATTACATGAAAGAAAACATAATTTATGTAAGAACTTACCTGATAAATTCATTTCTTTCATATTAGCAAGAGTCCATGAGGCCCACCCTTTTTGTGGTGGTTATGATTTTTTTTGTATAAAGCACAATTATTCCAATTCCTTATTTTTGATGCTTTCGCTCCTTTCTTATCACCCCACTTCTTGGCTATTCGTTAAACTGAATTGTGGGTGTGGTGAGGGGTGTATTTATAGGCATTTTGAGGTTTGGGAAACTTTGCCCCTCCTGGTAGGAATGTATATCCCATACGTCACTAGCTCATGGACTCTTGCTAATATGAAAGAAATTAATTTATCAGTTAAGTTCTTACATAAATTATGTTTTTGCAGTACCCTGGGGGCAGGTAGGCGCCACAGCTCTGAGGTGCAGGGGTTATTTTTGTCAAATCTAACATATTTGTGACTATAAATACCTTTTAGAGGTTAATTTCTCCCCTTACTCTTGGGGTGCAATAATTTTTGGAGCCATTGATTAGGTGTAGTTAATTTTTAAGAGTTAATTAACGTTTTGAAGCAGTTTTGGAAAAATTATGCGCTTTTTTATTTCTTAAAGGCGCAGTACACGTTTCTCAAAAAATTGTTTAAATCAATAAATAAAGTGTTTAACGACTATTGTGGTTATTACTAGTCTGTTCAACATGTCTGACATTGAGGAAACTCATTGCTCTGTGTTTAGAAGCCATTGTGGAACCCCCTCTTACATTGTGTACCCCTTGTACTGAAAGGGCTTTACATTGTAAAATCCATATTTTAGGTAATGAAAGTGTGCCGAAGGATGATTCTCAATCTGAAGAGAACCAGGATATGCCATCCAATTCTCCCCAAGTGTCACAACCTTTAACGCCCACACAAGCGACGCCAAGTACCTCTAGTGCGTCTAATTCTTTTACTCTGCAGGAGATGGTTGCAGTTATGTCAACTACCCTTACAAAGGTATTATCTAAATTACCAGTGTTACAGGGTAAACGCAGTAGGTCAGGTATTAATGTGAATACTGAATCCTCTGATGCTTTATTGGCTATTTCCGATGTACCCTCACAGTGCTCTGAGTTGGGGGAATTGCTGTTTGAGGGAGAACTTTCAGACTCAGGAAATGTGTTACCTCAGACAGATTCGGACGTGATGTCCTTTAAGTTTAAGCTTGAACAGCTCCGCCTGTTACTTCGGGAGGTTTTAGCAACTCTGGATGATTGTGACCCTATTGTGATACCACCAGAGAAATTGCGTGAGATGGACAAATATCTAGAGGTACCTACTTACACTGATGTTTTTCCGGTTCCTAAAAGAATTTCGGAAATTGTAAAAAAGGAATGGGATAGACCAGGCATACCGTTCTCTCCCCCTCCTAATTTTAAGAAAATGTTTCCCATATCGGATACCATTCGGGACTCTTGGCAAACGGTCCCTAAGGTGGAGGGAGCTGTATCTACCCTGGCTAAGCATACAACTATACCTATTGAGGACAGTTGTGCTTTCAAAGACCCTATGGATAAAAAAATTAGAGGGTCTTCTAAGGCTCTCAAGCTAGCTAATTCTTTTATTACTGATGCCGCTTTTCAAATTGCTAAATTAGCGTCGAAAAATGCAGGATTTGCTATTTTAGCTCGTAAAGCGTTATGGCTCAAATCTTGGTCTGCTGATGTGTCATCAAAATCTAAGCTTTTAGCTATTCCTTTTAATGGTAAGACCCTATTCGCACCTGAATTGAAGGAAATCATTTCTGACATTACTGGAGGTAATGGCCATGCCCTACCTCAGGATAAGATGAGGGGTAAACAAAATAATTTTCGTTCCTTTCGAATCTTTAAAGGAGGACCCTCTGCTTCCTCTTCCTCCACAAAGCAGGAGGGGAATTTTGCTCAATCCAAGTCAGTATGGAGACCCAACCAGGCTTGGAATAAAGGTAAGCAATCCAAGAAACCCGCTGCTGCTACCAAGACAGCATGAGGGGGCGGCCCCCGATCCGGGACCGGATCTAGTAGGGGGCATACTTTCTTTCTTTGCTCAGGCTTGGGCAAGAGATGTTCAGGAACCCTGGGCACTGGAAATTGTGACCCACGGGTATCAACTGGAATTCAAGGGTTTTCCCAAGAGGGAGGTTTCATCTTTCAAGATTATCTGTAGACCAGATAAAAAGAGAGGCTGTGTAAAAGACCTCTCTACCATGGAAGTAATTTGCCCAGTTCCAAAACTGGAACAGGGGCAGGGGTTTTACTCAAATCTTTTTGTGGTTCCCAAAATAGAGGGAACTTTCAGACCCATTTTAGATCTCAAGTGTCTAAACAAGTTTCTCAGAGTTCCATCATTCAAGATGGAGACTATACGAACAATCTTACCTATGATCCAGGAGGGTCAATATATGACTACCGTGGGTTTGAAGGATGCATACCTTTATATCCCTATTCACAAGGATCATCATCAGTTCCTAAGGTTTGCCTTTCTGGACAAACATTATCAGTTCGTGGCTCTACCCTTCGGGTTGGCCACAGCCCCCAGGATCTTCACAAAGGTTCTAGGGTCCCTTCTGGCGGTTCTCAGACCACGGGGCATAGCAGTGGCACCTTATCTGGACGATATTCTGATCCAGGCGTCAACTTATAAGCGGACAAAATCTCACACGGACACAGTGTTGTCTTTCCTGAGAACTCACGGTTGGAAGGTGAACATAGAAAAGAGTTCACTAGTTCCACAGACAAGGGTTCCCTTCTTGGACTCGGTAGACATGAAAATATTTCTGATGGAGGTCAGAAAATCAAAGATTCTAAATACTTGCCGAGCACTTCAGTCCATTCCTCGGCCATCAGTGGCTCAGTGTATGGAGGTCATTGGATTAATGGTAGCGGCAATGGACATCATTCCGTTTGCTCGCTTTCATCTCAGACCACTGCAGCTGTGCATGCTTGGACAGTGGAATGGGGGACTATGCAAATTTATCTCCTCAGATAAATCTGGATCAAGAGACCAGAGACTCTCTTCTTTGGTGGTTGTCGCTGGATCATCTGTCCCAGAGGACTTGTTTCCGCAGACCCTCGTAGGTGATAGTGACAACGGACGCCAGTCTACTGGTCTGGGGTGTAGTCTGGAATTCCCTGAAGGCTCAGGGTGTTTGGATTAGGTGGAGTCTCTACTTCCCATCAATATTCTGGAACTGAGAGCAATAATCAATGCGCTTCAGGCGTGGCCTCAGTTGGCTTTGGCCAAATTCATCAGATTCCAGTCGGAAAAATATCACGATTGTGGCGTATATCAATCATCAGGGGGGGGAACAAGTAGTTCCTTAGCGATGATAGAAGTATCAAAGATAATTCCATGGGCGGAGGCCCACTCTTGCTATCTATCAGCGATCTACATCCCAGGGGTAGAGAGCTGGGAAGCGGATTTTCTTAGTCGTCAGACTTTTCATCCGGGAGAGTGGGAACTCCACCCGGAGGTATTTGCCTCATTGATTCGCCAATGGGGTAGACCGGAATTAGACCTGATGGCATCTCGTCAGAATGCCAAGCTTCCACGTTACGGATCCAGGTCGAGGGATCCTCAGGCCGAACTGATAGATGCCTTGGCAGTGCCTTGGTCGTTCAGCCTAGCTTATGTGTTTCCACCGTTTCCTCTCCTTCCATGCGTGATTGCTCGGATCAAACAGGAGAGAGCTTCAGTAATCCTGATAGCGCCTGCGTGGCCACATAGGACTTGGTATGCGGATCTAGTGGACATGTCCTCTCTGCCACCGTGGAAACGTACTTTGAGACAGGACCTTCTCATTCAAGGTCCTTTCCAACATCCAAATCTACATTCTCTGCAGCTGACTGCTTGGAGATTGAACGCTTGATTTTATCTAAGCGGGGTTTCTCTGATTCGGTCATCGATACTTTGATACAGGCTCGTACGCCTGTTACTAGAAATATCTTTATGGTGTAAATATCTTTATTGGTGTGAATCCCAGGGTTACTCATGGAGTAAAGTTAGGATTCCCAGGATTCTGTCTTTTCTCCAAGAAGGATTGGAGAAAGGGTTAGCAGCAAGTTCCTTAAAGGGACAGATTTCTGCTTTGTCAATTTTGCTTCACAAACGTTTGGCAGATGTTCAGTCTTTTTGTCAGGCTTTATCCAGAATTAAGCCTGTATTTAGACCAATGACTCCTCCCTGGAGTTTGAATTTAGTCCTTAGTGTTCTTCAGGGGGTTCCGTTTGAACCCATGCATTCCATAGATATTAAATTATCTTGGAAAGTTTTGTTTTTGGTTGCTCTTTCTTCTGCTTGAAGAGTTTCGGAGCTTTCAGCGTTAAAATGTGATTCGCCTTATCTTATATTTCATTCCGATAAGGTGGTTTTGCGTACCAAACCTGGATTTCTTCCTAAGGTGGTTTCAAATAAGACTATTAATCAGGAAATTGTTGTTCCTTCCTTGTGTCCTAATCCTTCTTTCAAGAAGGAGCGTCTGTAACATAATCTGGACGTGGTCCGAGTCTTGAAGTTTTACTTACAGGCAACCAAGGATTTCCGTCAATCATCTTCATTATTCATGGTTTATTCTGGAAAGCGTAGGGGTCAGAAAGCTACGACTACGTCTCTTTCTTTTTGGCTGAGAAGTATCATCTGCCTGGCATTTGAGACTGCTGGACAGCAGCCTCCTGAAAGAATTATGACTCATTCTACTCGAGCTGTGGCTTCCACATGGGCCTTTAAAAACGATGCTTCTGTTGAACAGATTTGTAAGGCTGCGACTTGGTCGTCCATTCATACTTTCTTTCATGTAATTAGCAAGAGTCCATGAGCTAGTGACGTATGGGATATACATTCCTACCAGGAGGGGCAAAGTTTCCCAAACCTCAAAATGCCTATAAATACACCCCTCACCACACCCACAATTCAGTTTTACAAACTTTGCCTCCCATGGAGGTGGTGAAGTAAGTTTGTGCTAGATTCTACGTTGATATGCGCTTCGCAGCAGGCCGGAGCCCGGTTTTCCTCTCAGAGTGCAGTGAATGTCAGAGGGATGTGAAGAGAGTATTGCCTATTTGAATACAATGGTCTTCTTCTACGGGATCTATTTCATAGGTTCTCTGTTATCGGTTGTAGAGATTTCTTCTCCTACCTCCCTTTTCAGATCGACGATATACTCTTATATACCATTACCTCTACTGATTCTCATTCAGTACTGGTTTGGCTTTCTACTATATGACTGGATCAGAATCTACTTCTGGAAAGACGCTGCCTGATGCTGGTTCTACCAAAGTTAAGTGCATTTGTTGTAAACTTTTGGTATCTGTTCCTCCGGCTGTAGTTTGTGTTAGCTGTCATGATAAACTTTCTAATGCAGATAGTGTTTCCATTAGTAATAATCCTTTACCCGTTGTTTTTCCTTCAACATCTAATGTTCAGGATGTTCCTGTTAATGTGAAAAAATTTGTTTCTAATTCTATTAGGAAGGCTCTGTCTGTTATTCCTCCTTCCAGCAAACGTAAAAGGTCTTTTAAAACTTCTCATATTTCAGATGAATTTTTAAGTGACCGCCATCATTCTCACTTATCTGTTTCTGATGAAGATCTATCTGGTTCAGAAGATTCTGCCTCAGATATTGACACTGATAAATCTTCATATTTATTTAAAATGGAATTTATTCGTTCTTTACTTAGACGTATTGATTGCATTAGATATGGAGGAGTCTAGTCCTCTTGATACTAAATCTACTAAGCGTTTAAATTCAGTTTTTAAACCTCATGTAGTTATTCCAGAAGTTTTTCCAGTTCCTGATGCTATTTCAGAAGTAATTTCTAGGGAATGGAATAGTCTGGGTACCTCATTTACTCCTTCTCCAAGGTTTAAGAAATTGTACCCTGTGCCATCTGATAGATTAGAATTTTGGGACAAAATCCCTAAAGTTGATGGGGCTCTACTCTTGCTAAACGTACTACTATTCCTACGGTGGATAGTACTTCCTTTAAGGATCCTTTAGATAGGAAGCTTGAATCCTTTCTAAGGAGAGCTTATTTATGTTCAGGTAATCTTCTTAGACCTGCTATTTCTTTGGCTGATGTTGCTGCAGCTTCCACTTTTTGGTTGGAGGCTTTAGCGCAACAAATAACAGATCATAATGCTTATAGCATTGTTAAACTTCTTCAACATGCTAATAACTTTATTTGTGATGCCATTTTTTAGAATTGATGTCAGGTATATGTCTTTAGCTATTTTAGCTAGAAGAGCTTTATGGCTTAAATCTTTGAATGCAGATATGATTTCTAAGTCAACTTTACATTCTCTTTCTTTCCAAGGTAATACATTATTTGGTTCACAGTTGGATTCAATTATTTCAACTGTTACTGGGGGGAAAGGAACCTTTTTGCCTCAGGACAAAAAATCTAAAGGTAAATATAGGGCTGCTAATCGTTTTCGTTCCTTTCGTCAGAATAAGGAACAGAAGCCTGACCCTTCCCCTAAAGGAACGGTTTCCGTTTGGAAACCATCTCCAGTCTGGAATAAATCCAAGCCTTTTAGAAAGTCAAAACCAGCTCCCAAGTCCACATGAAGGTGCGGCCCTCATTCCAGCACAGCTGGTAGGGGGCAGGTTACAATTTTTCAAAGATATTTGGATCAATTCGATTCACAGTCTTTGGATTCAGAACATTGTTTCACAAGGGTACAGAATAGGTTTCAAGGTAAGACCACCTGTGAGAAGATTTCTCCAACATAGGTGTGTCCGGTCCACGGCGTCATCCTTACTTGTGGGATATTCTCTTCCCCAACAGGAAATGGCAAAGAGCCCAGCAAAGCTGGTCACATGATCCCTCCTAGGCTCCGCCTACCCCAGTCATTCTCTTTGCCGTTGTACAGGCAACATCTCCACGGAGATGGCTTAGAGTTTTTTAGTGTTTAACTGTAGTTTTTATTATTCAATCAAGAGTTTGTTATTTTAAAATAGTGCTGGTATGTACTATTTACTCTGAAACAGAAAAGAGATGAAGATTTCTGTTTGTAAGAGGAAAATGATTTTAGCAACCGTTACTAAAATCGATGGCTGTTCCACACAGGACTGTTGAGAGGAATTAACTTCAGTTGGGGGAACAGTGAGCAGACTTTTGCTGCTTGAGGTATGACACATTCTAACAAGACGATGTAATGCTGGAAGCTGTCATTTTCCCTATGGGATCCGGTAAGCCATTTTTATTACAGAGTAAATAAGGGCTTCACAAGGGCTTGTTAAGACTGTAGACATTTTCTGGGCTAAATCGATTCATATATAACATATTTAGCCTTGAGGAATCATTTAATATGGGTATTTTTGTAAAATAATATCGGCAGGCACTGTTTTAGACTCCTTATTTTCTAGGGGCTTTCCCTAATCATAGGCAGAGCCTCATTTTCGCGCCGGTATTGCGCACTTGTTTTTGAGAAGCATGACATGCAGTCGCATGTGTGAGGAGCTCTGATACATAAAAAAGACTTTCTGAAGGCGTCATTTGGTATCGTATTCCCCTTTGGGCTTGGTTGGGTCTCAGCAAAGCAGATACCAGGGACTGTAAAGGGGTTAAAGATAAAAACGGCTCCGGTTCCGTTATTTTAAGGGTTAAAGCTTCCAAATTTGGTGTGCAATACTTTTAAGGCTTTAAGACACTGTGGTGAAATTTTGGTGAATTTTGAACAATTCCTTCATACTTTTTCGCAATTGCAGTAATAAAGTGTGTTCAGTTTAAAATTTAAAGTGACAGTAACGGTTTTATTTTAAAACGTTTTTTGTACTTTGTTATCAAGTTTATGCCTGTTTAACATGTCTGAACTACCAGATAGACTGTGTTCTGAATGTGGGGAAGCCAAGGTTCCTTCTCATTTAAATAGATGTGATTTATGTGACACTGAAAATGATGCCCAAGATGATTCCTCAAGTGAGGGGAGTAAGCATGGTACTGCATCATTCCCTCCTTCGTCTACACCAGTCTTGCCCACTCAGGAGGCCCCTAGTACATCTAGCGCGCCAATACTCCTTACTATGGAACAATTAACGGCTGTAATGGATAATTCTATCAAAAACATTTTAGCCAAAATGCCCACTTATCAGCGTAAGCGCGACTGCTCTGTTTTAGATACTGAAGAGCATGAGGACGCTGATGATAATGGTTCTGATATGCCCCTACACCAGTCTGAGGGGGCCAGGGAGGTTTTGTCTGAGGGAGAAATTTCAGATTCAGGGAAAATTTCTCAACAAGCTGAACCCGATGTGATTACATTTAAATTTAAGTTGGAACATCTCCGCGCTCTGCTTAAGGAGGTGTTATCCACTCTGGATGATTGTGAGAATTTGATCATCCCAGAGAAACTATGTAAAATGGACAAGTTCCTAGAGGTCCCGGGGCCCCCAGAAGCTTTTCCTATACCCAAGCGGGTGGCGGACATTGTAAATAAAGAATGGGAAAGGCCCGGTATACCTTTCGTCCCTCCCCCCATATTTAAAAAATTGTTTCCCATGGTCGACCCCAGAAAGGACTTATGGCAGACAGTCCCCAAGGTCGAGGGGGCGGTTTCTACTTTAAACTAACGCACCATTATACCCATAGAAGATAGTTGTGTTTTCAAAGATCCTATGGATAAAAAATTAGAAGGTTTGCTTAAAAAGATGTTTGTTCAGCAAGGTTACCTTCTACAACCAATTTCATGCATTGTCCCTGTCACTACAGCCGCGTGTTTCTGGTTCGATGAGCTAGAAAAGGCGATCGATAGTGATTCTCCTCCTTATGAGGAGATTATGGACAGAACGTGCTCTCAAATTGGCTAATTCTTTCACCCTAGACGCCACTTTGCAATTGGCTAGGTTAGCGGCGAAAAATTCTGGGTTTGCTATTGTGGCGCGCAGAGCGCTTTGGTTGAAATCTTGGTCAGCGGATGCGTCTTCCAAGAACAAATTGCTTAACATTCCTTTCAAGGGGAAAACGCTGTTTGGCCCTGACTTGAAAGAGATTATCTCTGATATCACTGGGGGTAAGGGCCACGCCCTTCCTCAGGATAGGTCTTTCAAGGCCAAAAATAAACCTAATTTTCGTCCCTTTCGTAGAAACGGACCAGCCCCAAGTGCTATGTCCTCTAAGCAAGAGGGTAATACTTCTCAAGCCAAGCCAGCCTGGAGACCAATGCAAGGCTGGAACAAGGGAAAGCAGGCCAAGAAGCCTGCCACTGCTACCAAGACAGCATGAAATGTTGGCCCCCGATCCGGGACCGGATCTGGTGGGGGGCAGACTCTCTCTCTTCGCTCAGGCTTGGGCAAGAGATGTTCTGGATCCTTGGGCACTAGAAATAGTCTCCCAAGGTTATCTTCTGGAATTCAAGGGGCCTCCCCCAAGGGGGAGGTTCCACAGGTCTCAATTGTCTTCAGACCACATAAAGAGACAGGCATTCTTACATTGTGTAGAAGACCTGTTAAAAATGGGAGTGATTCATCCTGTTCCATTAGGAGAACAAGGGATGGGGTTCTACTCCAATCTGTTCGTAGTTCCCAAAAAAGAGGGAACGTTCAGACCAATCTTGGATCTCAAGATCCTAAACAAGTTTCTCAAGGTTCCATCGTTCAAAATGGAAACTATTCGAACAATTCTTCCTTCCATCCAGGAAGGTCAATTCATGACCACGGTGGATTTAAAGGATGCGTATCTACATATTCCTATCCACAAGGAACATCATCGGTTCCTAAGGTTCGCATTCCTGGACAAGCATTACCAGTTTGTGGCACTTCCTTTCGGATTAGCCACTGCTCCAAGGATTTTCACAAAGGTACTAGGGTCCCTTCTAGCGGTACTAAGACCAAGGGGCATTGCAGTAGTACCTTACTTGGACGACATTCTGATTCAAGCGTCGTCCCTTCCTCAAGCAAAGGCTTACACGGACATAGTCCTGGCCTTTCTCAGATCTCACGGATGGAAAGTGAACGTAGAAAAGAGTTCTCTATCTCCGTCAACAAGGGTTCCCTTCTTGGGAACAATAATAGACTCCTTAGAAATGAGGATTTTTCTGACAGAGGCCAGAAAAACAAAACTTCTAAACTCTTGTCAAACACTTCATTCCGTTCCTCTTCCTTCCATAGCGCAGTGCATGGAAGTAATAGGTTTGATGGTAGCGGCAATGGACATAGTTCCTTTTGCGCGCATTCATCTAAGACCATTACAACTGTGCATGCTCAGTCAGTGGAATGGGGACTATACAGACTTGTCTCCGACGATTCAAGTAAATCAGAGGACCAGAGACTCACTCCGTTGGTGGCTGTCCCTGGACAACCTGTCACAAGGGATGACCTTCCGCAGACCAGAGTGGGTCATTGTCACGACCGACGCCAGTCTGATGGGCTGGGGCGCGGTCTGGGGACCCCTGAAAGCTCAGGGTCTTTGGTCTCGGGAAGAATCTCTTCTACCGATAAATATTCTGGAACTGAGAGCGATATTCAATGCTCTCAAGGCTTGGCCTCAGCTAGCAAAGGCCAAGTTCATACGGTTTCAATCAGACAACATGACGACTGTTGCGTACATCAACCATCAGGGGGGAACAAGGAGTTCCCTGGCGATGGAAGAAGTGACCAAAATCATTCAATGGGCGGAGACTCACTCCTGCCACTTGTCTGCAATCCACATCCCAGGAGTGGAAAATTGGGAAGCGGATTTTCTGAGTCGTCAGACATTTCATCCGGGGGAGTGGGAACTCCATCCGGAAATCTTTGCCCAAATTACTCAATTGTGGGGCATTCCAGACATGGATCTGATGGCCTCTCGTCAGAACTTCAAGGTTCCTTGCTACGGGTCCAGATCCAGGGATCCCAAGACGACTCTAGTAGATGCACTAGTAGCACCTTGGACCTTCAAACTAGCTTATGTATTCCCGCCGTTTCCTCTCATCCCCAGGCTTGTAGCCAGGATCCATCAGGAGAGGGCGTCGGTGATCTTGATAGCTCCTGCGTGGCCACGCAGGACTTGGTATGCAGATCTGGTGAATATGTCATCGGTTCCACCATGGAAGCTACCTTTGAGACGAGACCTTCTTGTTCAAGGTCCGTTCGAACATCCGAATCTGGTCTCACTCCAGCTGACTGCTTGGAGATTGAACGCTTGATCTTATCAAAACGAGGGTTCTCAGATTCTGTTATTGATACTCTTGTTCAGGCCAGAAAGCCTGTAACTAGAAAAATTTACCTCAAAATATGGAAAAAATATATCTGTTGGTGTGAATCTAAAGGATTCCCTTGGAACAAGGTAAAGATTCCTAAGATTCTATCCTTTCTTCAAGAAGGATTGGAGAAAGGATTATCGGCAAGTTCCTTGAAGGGACAGATTTCTGCCTTGTCTGTGTTACTTCACAAAAAGCTGGCAGCTGTGCCAGATGTTCAAGCCTTTGTTCAGGCTCTGGTTAGAATCAAGCCTGTTTACAAACCTTTGACTCCTCCTTGGAGTCTCAACTTAGTTCTTTCAGTTCTTCAGGGGGTTCCGTTTGAACCCTTGCATTCCGTTGATATTAAGTTATTATCTTGGAAAGTTTTGTTTTTGGTTGCAATTTCTTCTGCTAGAAGAGTTTCAGAATTATCTGTTCTGCAGTGTTCTCCTCCTTATCTGGTTTTCCATGCAGATAAGGTGGTTTTACGTACTAAACCTGGTTTTCTTCCGAAAGTTGTTTCTAACAAAAACATTAACCAGGAGATAGTCGTGCCTTCTTTGTGTCCGAATCCAGTTTCAAAGAAGGAACGTTTGTTGCACAATTTGGATGTTGTTCGCGCTCTAAAATTCTATTTAGATGCTACAAAGGATTTTAGACAAACATCTTCCTTGTTTGTTGTTTATTCTGGTAAAAGGAGAGGTCAAAAAGCAACTTCTACCTCTCTCTCTTTTTGGATTAAAAGCATCATCAGATTGGCTTATGAGACTGCCGGACGGCAGCCTCCTGAAAGAATCACAGCTCATTCCACTAGGGCTGTGGCTTCCACATGGGCCTTCAAGAACGAGGCTTCTGTTGATCAGATATGTAGGGCAGCGACTTGGTCTTCACTGCACACTTTTACCAAATTTTACAAGTTTGATACTTTTGCTTCTTCTGAGGCTATTTTTGGGAGAAAGGTTTTGCAAACCGTGGTGCCTTCCATTTAGGTGACCTGATTTGCTCCCTCCCTTCATCCGTGTCCTAAAGCTTTGGTATTGGTTCCCACAAGTAAGGATGACGCCGTGGACCGGACACACCTATGTTGGAGAAAACAGAATTTATGTTTACCTGATAAATTACTTTCTCCAACGGTGTGTCCGGTCCACGGCCCGCCCTGGTTTTTTAATCAGGTCTGATAATTTATTTTCTTTAACTACAGTCACCACGGTATCATATGGTTTCTCCTATGCAAATATTCCTCCTTTACGTCGGTCGAATGACTGGGGTAGGCGGAGCCTAGGAGGGATCATGTGACCAGCTTTGCTGGGCTCTTTGCCATTTCCTGTTGGGGAAGAGAATATCCCACAAGTAAGGATGACGCCGTGGACCGGACACACCGTTGGAGAAAGTAATTTATCAGGTAAACATAAATTCTGTTTTTTTTCTCTCTCGCATTCCAGTAAACCCAGTGAAGGCTCAGGCATTTCTGAAATGTGTTTCAGACCTAGAGTTGGCTGGGGTAATTGCCAGTTCCAGTTCTGGAACAGGGTCTGGGGTTTTATTCAAATCTCTTCATTGTACCAAAGAAGGAGAATTCCTTCAGACCAGTTCTGGATCTAAAAATATTGAATCGTTATGTAAGGATACCAACATTCAAAATGGTGACTATAAGGACTATTCTGCCTTTTGTTCAGCAAGGGCATTATATGTCTACAATAGACTTACAGGATGCATATCTTCATATTCCAATTCATCCAGATCACTATCAGTTCCTGAGATTCTCTTTTCTAAACAAGCATTACCAGTTTGTTGCTCTTCTGTTTGGCCTAGCAACAGCTCCAAGGATTTTTTCAAAGGTTCTCGGTGCCCTTCTCTTTGTGATCAGGGAACAGGGTATTGCGGTATTTCCTTATTTGGACGATATCTTGGTACTTGCTCAGTCTTTACATTCTGCAGAATCTCATACGAATCAACTTGTGTTGTTTCTTCAAAAACATGGTTGGAGGATCAATTTACCAAAGAGTTCATTGATTCCTCAGACAAAGGTAACCTTTTTGGGTTTTCAAATAGATTGTGTCCATGACTCTGTCTCTAACAGAAAAGAGACGTCTGAAGTTGGTTTCAGCTTGTCGAAACCTTCAGTCTCAATCATTCCCTTCGGTAGCTTTGTGCATAGAAATTCTAGGTCTCATGACTGCTGCATCGGACGCGATCCCCTTTGCTCGCTTTCACATGAGACCTCTTCAGCTTTGTATGCTGAAC
>NC_069503.1:179836372-179879106 GCF_027579735.1 Bombina bombina | reverse complement strand
ATTAGATTAAAACTTTTGTTTTGGGTTGTGGATTATTATTTTTCAGCGGAATTGGCTGTCTTTATTTTATCCCTCCCTCTCTAGTGACTCTTGCGTGGAAGTTCCACATCTTGGGTATTTATTATCCCATACGTCACTAGCTCATGGACTCTTGTTAATTACATGAAAGAAAACATAATTTATGTAAGAATAATTCATTTCTTTCATATTAGCAAGAGTCCATGAGGCCCACCCTTTTTGTGGTGGTTATGATTTTTTTGTATAAAGCACAATTATTCCAATTCCTTATTTTGATGCTTTCGCTCCTTTCTTATCACCCCACTTCTTGGCTATTCGTTAAACTGAATTGTGGGTGTGGTGAGGGGTGTATTTGTAGGCATTTTGAGGTTTGGGAAACTTTGCCCCTCCTGGTAGGAATGTATATCCCATACGTCACTAGCTCATGGACTCTTGCTAATATGAAAGAAATGAATTTATCAGGTAAGTTCTTACATAAATTATGTTTTCTCCTCTCGCTAAGCATACAACTATACCTATCGAAGACAGTTGTGCTTTCAAAGATCCTATGGATAAAAAATTAGAGGGTCTCCTAAAGAAAATTTTTGTTCATCAAGGTTTTCTTCTCCAACCTATTGCGTGCATTGTTCCTGTAACTACTGCAGCTGCTTTCTGGTTCGAGGCTCTTGAAGAGGCTCTTCAGATGGAGACTCCATTAGAGGATATTATGGATAGAATGAATTAAGGCCCTTAAATTGGCTAATTCTTTCATTACAGATGCCGCTTTCCAACTGGCTAAATTAGTGGCAAAGAATTCAGGTTTTGCCATTTTAGCACGCAGAACGTTATGGATTAAGTCCTGGTCTGCTGATGTGTCATCAAAATCTAAACTTTTGAACATCTCTTTCAAAGGAAAGACCCTATTCGGGCCTGAACTGAAAGAGATTATTTCAGACATCACTGGAAGGAAAGGCCACGCCCTCCCTCAGGATAAAACAAATAAAATGAGGATCAAACAAAATAATTTTCGTTCCTTTCGGAACTTCAAGAGTGGTTCCGCTTCAGCTTCCCGTGCTGCAAAGCAAGAGGGGAATTTTGCCCAATCCAAGTCAGTCTGGAGACCTAACCAGGCTTGGAACAAGGGTAAACAGGCCAGGAAGCCTGCTGCTCCCTCCAAAACAGCATGAAGAGGTAGCCCCCCGATCCGGGACCGGATCTAGTAGGGGGCAGACTCTCTCTCTTTGCTCAGGCTTGGGTAGGAGATGTTCACGATTCCTGGGCGTTAGAAATTGTGTCCCAGGGATATCTTCTGGACTTCAAAGACTTTCCCCCAAGGGGGAGATTTCACGTTAATCAATTGTCTGCAAACCAGACAAAGAGAGAGGCGTTCTTACGCTGTGTAGAAGACCTACATACCATGGGAGTGATCAGCCCAGTTCCAAAAGCGGAACAAGGGCTAGGCTTTTACTCAAACCTGTTTGTGGTTCCCAAAAAAGAGGGAACTTTCAGACCAATCTTGGATCTCAAAATTCTAAACAAATTCCTCAGAGTACCATCATTCAAGATGGAGACTATTCTGACTATTCTACCTCTGATCCAGGAGGGTCAATATATGACTACCGTGGACTTAAAGGATGCGTATCTACACATCCCTATTCACAGAGATCATCATCAATTCCTCAGATTCGCCTTTCTGGACAGGCATTACCAGTTTGTTGCCCTTTCCTTCGGGTTGTCCACGGCTCCCCAGGATTTTCACAAAGGTGCTAGGGTCCCCTTTTGGCAGTTTTAAGACCGCGGTGCATAGCAGTGGCGCCTTATCTTGACGACATCTTAATTCAGGCGTCGACTTTCCAGTTAACCAAGTCTCACACGGACATCGTGTTGGCTTTTCTGAGATCTCACGGGTGTAAGGTGAACATAAGAGTTCTCTCTTCCCTCTCACAAGAGTTTCCTTCCTAGTCAGAAAATCAAAACTCTTAACCACTTGCTGAGCTCTTCATTCCATTCCTCGGCCATCAGTGGCTCAGTGTATGGAGGTAATCGGACTCATGGTAGCGGCAATGGACATAGTTCCTTTTGCCCGCCTACACCTCAGATCACTGCAACTGTGCATGCTCAAACAGTGGAATGGGGATTATGCAGATTTATCTCCGCAAATACATCTGGATCAGGAGACCAGAGATTCTCTTCTCTGGTAGTTGTCTCAGGACCACCTGGCTCAGGGAATGTGTTTCCGCAGGCCAGAGTGGATCATTGTAACGACAGATGTCAGCCTGCTAGGCTGGGGTGCAGTCTGGAACTCCCTGAAAGCACAGGGCTTATGGTCTCGGGAGGAAACTCTCCTCCCGATAAACATTCTAGAACTGAGAGCGATATTTAATGCGCTTCAGGCGTGGGCCTCAGCTAGCTGCGGCCAAATCATCAGATTTCAGTCGGACAACATCACGACTGTAGCTTATATCAATCACCAAGGAGGAACACGGAGTCCTCTAGCGATGATGGAAGTAACCAAAATAATCCGATGGGCAGAGACTCACTCTTGCCATCTTTCAGCAATCCATATCCCAGGGGTAGAGAACTGGGAGGCGGATTTCCTAAGTCGTCAGACTGTTCATCCGGGGGAATGGGAGCTCCATCCGGAAGTATTTGCCCAGCTGACTCAGCTATGGGGCACACCAGAATTGGATCTGATGGCGTCCCCGTCAGAACGCCAAGCTTCCTTGTTACGCGTCCAGGTCCCGGGATCCCCAGGCGGGTACTGATAGATGCTCTAGCAGTGCCTTGGTCCTTCAAACTGGCCTATGTATTTCCACCGTTTCCTCTCCTCCCACGTCTGGTTGCCAGAATCAAGCAGGAGAGAGCTTCAGTGATTCTGATAGCACCTGCGTGGCCACGCAGGACTTGGTATGCAGACCTAGTGGACATGTCATCTGTTCCACCGTGGACTCTGCCAATGAGGCAGGACCTTCTAATCCAAGGTGTATTCAATCATCCAAATCTAATTTCTCTGCGTCTGACTGCTTGGAGATTGAATGCTTGATTTTATCAAAGCGTGGTTTCTCTGAGTCGGTCATTGATACCCTGATTCAAGCTAGAAAGCCCGTCACCAGGAAAATCTATCATAAGATTTGGCGCAAATATCTTTATTGGTGTGAATCCAAGGGTTACTCATGGAGTAAGATTAGGATTCCTAGAATATTGTCTTTTCTCCAAGAAGGATTGGAGAAGGGATTATCAGCTAGCTCCTTAAAAGGACAAATTTCTGCTTTGTCTATTCTTTTACACAAGCGTCTGGCAGATGTCCCAGACGTTCAAGCGTTTAGTCAGGCTTTAGTTAGAATCAAGCCTGTATTCAAACCTGTTGCTCCGCCATGGAGCCTAAGCTTAGTTCTTAAAGTTCTTCAAGGAGTTCCGTTTGAACCTATGCATTCCATAGATATTAAGCTTCTATCTTGGAAAGTTCTGTTTTTAGTAGCTATCTCTTCGGCCCGAAGAGTTTCTGAGTTATCTGCTTTACAGTGTGACCCACCTTATCTTGTTTTCCATGCAGATAAGGTGGTTTTGCGTACCAAACCTGGATTCCTTCCTAAGGTTGTTTCTAATAGGAATATCAATCAGGAAATTGTTGTTCCTTCGCTGTGTCCTAATCCTTCTTCAAAGAAGGAACGCCTGTTGCACAATCTTGATGTGGTTTATGCTCTAAAGTTCTACTTACAAGCAACCAAAGATTTCCGTCAAACATCTTCATTGTTTGTTGTTTATTCTGGTAAGCGGAGAGGCCATAAAGCTACGGCTACCTCTCTTTCTTTTTGGCTGAAAAGCATCATCCGTTTGGCTTATGAGACTGCTGGCCAGCAGCCTCCTGAAAGGATTATTGCTCATTCTACTAGAGCAGTGGCTTCCACATGTGCTTTTAAAAAATGAGGCTTCTGTTGAACAGATTTGTAAGGCGGCGACTTGGTCTTCGCTTCATACTTTTTCCAAATTTTCCAAATTTGATACTTTTGCTTCTTCAGAGGCTATTTTTCGTTTAAGGTACCTGTCTTGTCCCTCCCATTATCCGTGTCCTAAAGCTTTGGTATTGGTATCCCACAAGTATGGATGAATCCGTGGACTCGATACATCTACAAGAGAAAACAGAATTTATGCTTACCTGATAAATTTCTTTCTCTTGTGATGTATCGAGTCCACGGCCCGCCCTGTCTATTTAAGACAGGTAGTATATTTTTATTTAAAAAACTTCAGTCACCTCTGCACCCTATAGTTTCTCCTTTCTTCTTCCTAGCCTTCGGTTGAATGACTGGGGGGGTGGAGCTAAGGGAGGAGCTATATAGACAGCTCTGCTGTGGGTGCTCTCTTTGCCACTTCCTGTTAGGAAGGAGAATATCCCACAAGTATGAGAGAGAAATTTATCAGGTAAGCATAAATTCTGTTTTCCGCCTTGTCGGTTTTATTGCACAAGAAAGTGGCTGAGCTTCCAGACATGCAGTCCTTGGTTAAGGCTCTGATTAGGATTAGACCTGTGTTTAGATCTGGGGCTGCTCCTTGGAGCCTAAATCTTGTTGTTCGGGTTTTGCAACAGGTTCCGTTTGAGCCTCTGCATTCCGTTGACATTAAATTGTTATCTTGAAAGGTTCTCTTTTTATTGGCTATTGCCTCTGCGCGCAGAGTTTCTGAGATCTCTGCTTTGCAATGTGAGCCCCCTTATCTGTTTTTTCATGCAGATAAGACAGTTTTACGTACTAAATTAGGATTTCTTCCTAAGGTTGTGTCTGATCGCAACATCAATCAGGAGATTGTTGTTCCTTCCTTGTGTCCTAATTCTCCTTCATCGAAGGAATTCTTACTTCACAATTTGGATGTGTTTTGCGCTTTGAAGTTCTATTTTCAAGCTACTAAGGAGTTTAGACAATCTTCCTCTTTGTTTGTGGTCTATTCGAGGAAGCGTAAGGGGCAGAAGGCTACTTTGACTTCCCTATCTTTTTGGTTAAGGAGTGTCATCTGCTTAGCTTACGAGAAAGCGGGACGTCATCCTCCTGAGAGGATAACGGCTCATTCCACTAGAGCAGTGGCTTCCTCTTGGGCCTTTAAGAACGAAGCCTCTATGGATCAGATTTGTGAGGCGGCTACCTGGTGCTCCTTACATACTTTTCATAATTTTACAGTTTGTTGTTTTGCTTCGGCTGAAGCAGCTTTCGGGAGAAAACTTTTGCAGGCTGTGGTGCCCTCAGAATAGGGTCCGCCTCTTCCTTCTTGTTCTCTCCCGTTATTCATTCAGTGTCCTCTGGAGCTTGGGTATAGTTTTCCCAACAGTAAGGATTGAAGCCGTGGACTCTCCCTATCTTAGGAAGGAAAACATTTATGCTTACCAGATAAATTCCTTCCTGATAGGTAGAGTCCATGGCCCCCTGTAATGTATCTGTAATGAACCAGTTGACAGGCGTATCACAATATTAATTTAAGATCTGTTGTTTAAACTCATATAACATTCCTTTCAAAATTGTAAGGTTGTGTCACATTGATAACTTTGCACAAAAGGAATTTCCTAGGCTATCAGTGTGACTTAATCTGGCCGTTTTGTTATAGCCTGCAATCTGGTTATCATAGAGAGCAGAGTGATAACATACGGCATATAGAATTAGAAAGTTCGTACCTTATCTGCCTTGGTAATTCTGCAATTGGGCACCTTTTATATTGGA
The DNA here is from genome assembly GCF_027579735.1 of Bombina bombina. Classification (NCBI taxonomy): domain Eukaryota; kingdom Metazoa; phylum Chordata; class Amphibia; order Anura; family Bombinatoridae; genus Bombina; species Bombina bombina. Next base: position 179,873,407 of record NC_069503.1, on the reverse strand, counting down.
GAGAAGGGAGCAAGGTTGCGGCTCACTGCTTGTCAGGATTTCCCCGGCGTCTGTTTGGTGAGTGAGACGCTGGAGACAGGATGCGACGGTAGCTGATGACGTAGCCGCAGCTCCTGGAACTCTGTGACACTTCAGTGGTGCAGCGGGGATCAAGATGCGGGGAATTGTGAATGCCAGAGCAATGATAAGGTTGAGTAATCTTGAAGCTTGAAAGTCTCTTCCTTGGCTAGTAAGGCTAGAAGTAGGTTGTTGTGGAAAAACCGGAACAACTTTAATAATCCAGCAACTATGGTAGGCAGGTTGAGGAGGAGGATTCTTAAAGGTACAGAGTAAGAGTAATTGGTAATTCCTTACACCCCCTCACGTTTTTTCTTGTCTATGAGCGGTCCCCTATTATTTATTTTATTCTTCTGGCACCATTTATACCCTAATGTTTCTCTTACTTTTCCTTGTTCCCTCGGCAGAATGACTGGGGTAATGAGGAAGTGGGAGGGATATTTAAGCCTTTGGCTGGGGTGTCTTTGCTCCTCCTGGTGGCCAGGTGTTGTATTTCCCAACAGTAAGGAATGAAGCCGTGGACTCTCCCTATCTGGAAGGAAAGTTATTTATCTGGTAAGCATAAATTATGTTTCTTTCATGTAATTAGCAAGAGTCCATGAGCTAGTGACGTGTGGGATATACATTCCTACCAGGAGGGGCAAAGTTTCCCAGACCTTAAAATGCCCCTCACCACACCCACAATTCAGTTTTACAAACTTTGCCTCCCGTGGAGGTGGTGAAGTAAGTTTGTGCTAGATTCTATGTTGATATGCGCTTCGCAGCAGGCTGGAGCCCGGTTTTCCTCTCAGTGTGCAGTGAATGTCAGAGGGATGTGAAGAGAGTATTGCCTATTTGAATTCAATGGTCTCCTTCTATGGGATCTATTTCATAGGTTCTCTGTTATCGGTCGTAGAGATTCATCTCTTACCTCCCTTTTCAGATCGACGATATACTCTTATATATACCATTAACTCTACTGATTCTCGTTTCAGTACTGGTTTGGCTTTCTACTACATGTAGATGAGTGTCCTGGCGTAAGTAAGTCTTATTTTTTTGTGACATTCTAAGCTATGGTTGGGCACTTTTATATAAAGTTCTAAATAGATGTGTTTAAACATTTATTTGCCTTGATTCAGGATGATCAATATTCCTTATTTCAGACAGTCAGTTTCATTATTTGGGATAATGCATATGAATAATTAATTTTTTTCTTACCTTAAAAATTGACTTTTTTTCCTGTGGGCTATTAGGCTCGCGGGGGCTGAAAATGCTTCATTTTATTGCGTCATTCTTGGCGCAGATTTTTTTGGCGCAAAACTTTTCTTTGTCATTTCCGGCGTCATACTTGTCGCCGGAAGTTGTTCGTGATTGCGTCATTTTTTTTGACGTTTTGCGCCAAAAATGTCGGCGTCGCCGGATGTGGCGTCATTCTTGGCGCCAAAAGCATTTAGGCGCCTAATAATGTGGGCGTCTTTTTTGGCGCTAAAAAATATGGGCGTCATTATTGTCTCTACATTATTTAAGTCTCATTGTTTATTTGCTTCTGGTTGCTAGAAGCTTGTTCATTGGCATTTTTTCCCATTCCTGAAACTGTCATTTAAGGAATTTGATAGATTTTGCTTTATATGTTGTTTTTTCTATTACATATTGCAAGATGTCTCAGATTGACCCTGGATCAGAAGCTACTTCTGGAAAAACGCTTGACTGAGTTCAGTCCTACCAAAGCTAAGTTCATTTATTTTTGTTATGAATGTTTATCTTTAGCTATGGTTTGTAATAGGTTATCATGATAAACTTTTACATGCAGAATCCATTAGTATTTATGCTTTTTATATTGCCATTCTTTTTACATCTTATGTACAAGAAATATTTAGAAGATTTATAAGAAATATTTTTCTGATTCTATTTTAAAGGCTTTGTCTGACTTTGTGCCTTCTAATAAAATTTTTAGGTCTTTTTCAAACTTCTTTTTTATTGAAGTTTCAAATGACCAACAACATACTGATTTATCCTTCTCTGATGATGTTTTTTCTCATTCAGAATTTTCTTCATCAGATATTGACACTAACAAATCTACTTTTTTATTAAAGTACATTTGTTCTTTGTTGAAAAGGTGTTGATTATTTTGGACATTAAGGTAACTAGTTCTTTTTCAAGACTAACACTATTTCTGCTTATTTATTCTTCTGTGTTTTCAGAGGTTTTTTTCCAATTCCTTATACTAGGGAATGGAATAGGCTGAGAATTTTCTTTTATTCCTTCTTCAAAGGTTTTAAACTATACTCTTTGCCGGCAGTTTAATTCAATTTGGAGGGTTCTCCAATTTAATGGGGCTATCTCTACTCCTACTAATTATGCTATTGTTTCTATAGCAAAATAGTATTTATTTTCCTTTAGATGGTTGTATCTTATTTTTGGAAAATTATTTAGTTTCAGGTACCTTTCTTGGACCTGTGATTTATTTGGATGTTGCAATTGCTTCAGTTTTTCTGTTTACTTTAAGATCAAGTATCAGATTATGAATTATTTTAGCATTGTTAAAGGGACAACATTTACTAGACTAGGTGCTGTTGCATTTGTCTTGTTGTTTTGCATTTATTGATTATGCAAGTCCACTGTATTGTCTGGTCCTTTAACTGGACTATCATGCTAATAATTTAATTTGTGTCTTCATTTTATTGAATATTTTCGCAAATGAGGTTTAATATATGTCTTTAGCTGTTTGAGCTAGAAGAATTTTATGATTTCTAAAAATCCATATTTCTTTTGTTCTAAGATAATCAATTATTTGTTTTATAATTGGATTCAATTCTTAACTGTTACTCTGGGCTTCAAGATTGAGTTCTAAGACTAAAACTTTAAGCTTATACTAGTTTGGTTGTTCTTATTAAGTAATGAATTCCTGAATTCTTTCCCAAGTAACATGTTTTTAATTGGAAATTTTTTCAGTTCGAAATCGGCTCCCTTAAATTGCGATGTATGTGCCGTATTCCAGCTTGGCTGGCAAGGGGCAGGTTAAGACTTTTTTGAAATTTATTTGGTTCTATTCGGTCCAAATTTCTTTGATTTTATTCCAGTAAGGCTAACACTTTAAGTGTGTTTCGGTCCTATTTATTTTGGGTACTGTTGAAGCATGGCTGGTCACCCGTGGGGTTCAAGCGCTGCTCAGACCTGGAATCTTCTGGGGTATTTCTTCCAGTTCCATTTTTAGGAACTGGGTTTTGGAGTTTTTATTCAAACTATTCTGCCTTTTTTTGGTCAGTGATAGCATTATTTGTTTTCATTAGATACAATAAATGCATATTTTTTCTGTATTTCTTCAGATTATTTTCTGAGGATGCGGAATCTCATATAATTCACTTTGTTCTTCAGGACATAGTTAGAGGATCTTTTTTTCAAAAGCTCTTGATTCCTCTCACAAGGGTCACCTTTTTTAGGTTTCCAGATAGTTTGTGTCACTGTCTTTGTCTCTATCAGACAAGGGTCAATTTTATTGGATTCCGTCTGTCGGTACCTTTAGTCTCTATTATTTCCTTCAGTTGCTATATATGCATAGAAGTTTTAGGTCTTATGGCCACAGCATTGGATTCAATTCCCTTTGCTCATTTTCAATAGACAGAACCTTTCCAGTCTTTTATGCTGAATTATGGTGCAGGGATTCTAGGATTTCGCATTTTAAATCTTCAAATCTTAATATTTATCTCTCTTGATTTGGTGGTTAAGATCACCATCATTTAGTTCTCAACCTGGACCATAATCTCTACAGATGTGAGTCTTTTTGGTTGGGAGGCTGTCTGAGGATCTCTGTCAGCACAAGGGGTTTGGAAATCTCAGGAGGCGAAATTACCATTTGATATTTTAGAACTCCGTGTTTTCTCAGAGTTTTTCAGTTAGTTTCTTTTTGAGGAAGAGACGTTTATTGTTTTTCAGACAATATCACAACTATGGTGTATGTCAATCATCAGGGTAGGACTATAAGTCTTTAGGCTGTGACAGAAGTGCCTCGGATATTAGCTTAGGCTAAATCCAGCTTCTATCTAAATTCTGTGGGGTTTTTTCCCAGGTATAGATATTTGGGAAGCGGATTATCTCTGTTAATCAAGCTTTACATCCGGGAGAATGATCTCTCATACCCAGATATGTTTTTCAATTTTTCAGATGTGAGCATTTCTAGAAATAGATCTGTTGGCATCTCATCTGAATAAAGAACTTCCCATGGGCCTATTCAGGTCCAGGGATCCTCAGGCGGAAGTAGTGTATGCATTGACATTTCTTTGGAAATGATCTTTTTGCCTATTTCTTTCCGCCTCTAGTTCTTCTTCCAAAATGATTTCCAAAATTCTTATGGAGTATTTGTTTGTTATGCTGGTGGCTCCAGCATGGCCTCTCAGGTTTTGAGGTTTTGGTATGCGGATTTCATTCGGATGACCAGTTGCCAACCTTGGACACTTCCGTTTAAACCAGACCTTCTTTCTCAAGGCCCATTTTTTCCATCAGGATCTCAAATCATTAAATTTGAAGGGATGGAGATTGAACGCTTGGTTTCAGGCTCGTAAATCTGTCTCTAGAAAGATTTATTATTGAGTCTGGAAGACCTACTTTTCTTGGCATTCTTTTAAAATTCATAGAATTTTATTATTTTTTTCATGTTGGTTTGGATAAGGTTTTGTCTGCAGTTCTTTTATAGGACAAATCTCTACTCTTTCTGTTCTTTTTTCACAGAAAGATTGCTAATCATCCTGATATTAATTGTTTTGTTCAGGCTTTGGTCCGTATCAAGCCTGTCATTAATTCAATCTCTCCTCTTTGGAGTCTCAATTTGGTGCTGAGGGCTTTACAGGCTCCTCCGTTTGAAACTATGCATTTTCTGAACATTAAATTACTTTCTTGGAAAAGTATTGTTCCTTTTGGTTATTTCTTCTGCTAGAAGAATTTTTGAGCTATCTGCTCTTTTTTGTGAATATCTTTTTCTGATTTTTCATCCGGATAAGGCAGTGTTACTTCCTGATAGTCATCATTTTTTTCAGGTTTTGATTCGTATCAAACCTGTCATTAAGCCAATTTCTCCTCCTTGGAGTGTTAATTGGGTTCTGAAGGTTTTTCAGGCTCTTCTATTTGAGCATATGCTTGCTCTGAACATTAATTACTTTCATGGAAAGTATTGTTTTTTTTGGACATCTCTTCAGCTAGAACAGCTTTTGAATTATCTGTTCTTTCTTGTGAATCTCTTTTTTCTGATTTTTTTCATCAGGAAAAGGTGGTTTTTGCTGTCCTCATTTCAATTCTTACCTAAAGTTGTAAATTCTAACAAACATTAGGAAGGAATTATTGTTTTTCTAAGACTACTTTGGTGAGATTCTTACTTTCTATGTTGAAGCTATTCAGATTTCAGATAGACTTCTAGTCTATTTTTTATCTTTTCTGGTTTTAGGAAGGTCAAAAAGCTTCTGCCATTTATTTGGCATCTTGCTTAAACTTTTGATTCATCATGCTTATTTGGAGTCGGGTGGATTCCCGCCTCGGAGGATTATGGCTCATTCTACTAGGTAAGTTTCTACTTCCTGGGCTTTTTAAAGAATGAAGCTTCTGTTGATCAGATTTGCAAAGCAATGACTTGGTCTTCTTTGCATATTTTTACTATGTTCTACCATTTTGATGTTTTCTCTTCTTAGAAGCAGTTTTGGTAGAATGGTACTTCAGGCAGCTGTCTCAGTTTGATTCTTCTGCTTATAATTTCAGTTTTTTTCATTATAAAAATCGAAACTTTTTTGATTTGGGTAGTGGATTCATTTTTCAGCGGAATTGGCTGTCTTTATTTTATCCCTCCCTCTCTAGTGACTCTTGGGTATTTATTATCCCATACGTCACTAGCTCATGGACTCTTGCTAATTACATGAAAGAAAACATAATTTATGTAAGAACTTACCTGATAAATTCATTTCTTTCATATTAGCAAGAGTCCATGAGGCCCACCCTTTTTTGTGGTGGTTATGATTTTTTTGTATAAAGCACAATTATTCCAATTCCTTATTTTTTTGATGCTTTCGCTCTTTTCTTATCACCCCACTTCTTGGCTATTCGTTAAACTGAATTGTGGGTGTGGTGAGGGGTGTATTTATAGGCATTTTAAGGTTTGGGAAACTTTGCCCCTCCTGGTAGGAATGTATATCCCATTCGTCACTAGCTCATGGACTCTTGCTAATATGAAAGAAATGAATTTATCAGGTAAGTTCTTACATAAATTATGTTTTTTCTAATTCAGATAGATCATGCAATTTTAAACAACTTTCCAAATTGCTTTCATTAACAAAATATGCACATTCTTTTATAGTTACCCTTTTTAAGTCACCAGCTCCTATTGAGCATGTCCAAGAATTCACAGGAAAAAATATATATATATATATAGACAATAGACATAACTTTGACATTTGTGAAAATAGACATAACTTTGACATTTGCCAGAAATAAATCTGCTACTCATTTGAAGTTCAGACTAAGTGCTATTGCATTGTGTTGCTATCATGCATGTGTTTGTGTTGATTATGCCAATCTATACTGTGTTTACTGGTACTTTAAGGACTCATTTGTCTTTTTACCAAAGGTGGTTTATTCTGATTTCATCATTCGGGAAATTGTAGTTCCTTCTCTTCGTCTTATTCTATGAAATTGTTAAGAAGGGCTCCTAAATAATTTAAATGTTGTGAGAGCATTAACATTATACGTACATGCTTCAAAGGATTTTAGATAATTCTCTAATTTGTTTTTCAGCTGTATGTAAATGCCAGAAGGCCACAGCAGTTTCTTTAGTTTTTTGGTTAAAACTCTTGATTCACCAGGCTTACTTGGAAGCAGGAAAGTCTCCCCATAATGCATTACAGCCCATTTTAGTAGATCAGTTTCCACTTTGTGGTTTTTAAAAAATTTAAAAAATCTTCTATTGTAAAAATTTGCAAGGCAGCACCATGTTCATCCTTCCATACCTTTGCTACCACTTTGATGGGGGTTTTCTGTTTGGAAATTGTCTGCTTTTTAAAAATGTTTTTGTCCTGCCAAATTACTTATGGACTTCACAGTATTATTTCCCAGGAGTAATGTCCCATTGAATCTCGCCACCTTATGATAGAAAACCTCATTTATGCTTAGCTGATAGTCATTTCTTTCATGGTGGCGAGACGAGACCCACCCATTTTCACTAAATTTAGATATTTTTTTCTGGCGGCAGTTCTAGTTTGCACCTTTTTTCCCTGCTTTGTCCTTTCCTACCTTTCTACTTCCTGCTTGGCTATGCGTAAGACTAGAATACCACAGAGGAGGAAGGGATTAAGTGTTCTTGGAGTTTTGGGAATCTTTGCCTCCTAGTGGCCAGGAGTTGAATGCCAGGTGTAATGGCTCGTGGACTCTCACCACCATGAAAGATATGCATTTATCAGGTAAGCATAATTTTTTTTTATATAGCATAGTTGAGGTACCCTATCTGTTCTAAGTGCAGCAGTTTCCTATTCTTGTAAGTACATGATTATTTTCTTCTATTAGCTCAGTTGCTTTTTAGAGCATTTAGAAAATTCTATGTTATTAGTGGATCTTAAATTTTTCAAATATGAAGTGGCAATTTTTCTTTTGGGACCAAAACCACCTCGAAATCCAAACTTTCTGGAAATGTTACCGGTAGAACCAAAAACTAAGAGCAATTATTTGATTTCAAGGCTGTATAAGGGGCAACTTTTCCAGATTTGTTTGTGCTTTTTGTGTGTGTGTTTTCCTTGATCCCTAGATTTATGTTCTGCTGTAGAAAGTTGCGTTTGTTGGTAAGTTGTCTATCTTACAAGCTAGCTTTAAAGTTTCTGAATGTAGTATTTGACAGTAAATTGTATAGACTGTCAACTGAAAATTGGTGTCCTTCAGGGCCTGGCTGTGAGAGTAAAGTAATTTCTCATTACCTTGGTGACGTGGGCACAAGGCTAGTGCAAATCTATTTTCTGTAAAATGTCATTTAAAGGGACAATATACACCAATTTTCACATAACTGCATGTAATAGACACTACTATAAAGAATAATATGCACAGATACTGATCTAAAAATCTAGTATAAGACTTTAAAAAACATACTTAGAAGCTTCCAGTTTAGCTCTGTTTAAAAGGTTACTGTAGCAGACACTGCCACCTTCCCCCTTTCTTTGCATATGAAAAGACCCTTTACACAAACAGAAGCAAGCTGGAGTAGGTATACGTCGGTATTCTCCTAAAACTTTGGGGCTTGGTTAGAAGTTTGAAAATCAGAGCAATGTTATTTAAAAATAAGCAAAACTATCCATTTAAAAAAAACAAAAAAACTATGGGCTATATAAATGTATCTACAAACATTTATGCAAAAAAAAGACTATGATATTATACATCCTTTTGCTGAAGTTCGGAATATATTATATCTGGGTATTATGTTAAGCCCTAATCCGGAGGAATGGTATAACATGAACTTTCATAAATGCTTCACTGCCTGTAAACGGAAATTGGAGGATTGGATCAAACTTCCAATTTCTTTAACTGCTAGGGTTATGTTAATAAAAACAGTAATATTTCCCAAATTGCTGTATTATATACAAAATATTCCAATCCCGATTCATAGAACTGATTTAATAGAATATAACAGGGCCTGTTCGAAATTTCTTTGGAAAGGGGCTAAATCACGTATAGCGATAGCCCGGCTTATGAATAATAAAACAGCTGCAGGACTGGCGCTTCCGAATTTGCAACGTTATAGTTTAGCCGCGCGCAGTAAGTTCGCGATAGATTGGCTCTTAGAGCAGGAACATATTTCCTCTACAGCTTGGGAAACCGCATTGGTCTCCCCATTTAGATTAGATGCATTGTTACATTGTACCATTACAGAACTTCCTTCAGATCCTTTCCAATTAATAACTTTTAGGAATATTATTACGGCATGGCAGGAATTATGTAATGAAACAGGTTGTTCTCCACATGTTTCCAAATTTCTCCCCATTGTTGGGAATCCAAATTTCTTGCCTGGTCTAGGTGACGGTCTATTTACACAATGGTTTCGGAAGGGTTTGATCTACATTACGCAAATGGTGGATGCAAGTTTAAATGTATTAACTTTCGGAGAATTAAGTAATCAATTTGGTCTTTCAAAGCGTGATTTCTATGCATTTCTGCAAGTAAGGAATTATATAGGCGAACTTAAACAAAGATATGGTTTAGACTGGTCGCTCAAGGATTTACCACTTAAGATTAACATCTATTTAATAGGACGCTACCCTATCTCTGCTCTCTACTCTCTTCTCAATCAGAACTCCTCTTTAGAACAATTAGATTACATAGTAGCTAAATGGCGCCCCGCATTTCCATATATTGATAGACAGGTAATAGTGGACACTTTCAAGTTAACAGAAAAGAGCTGGGTTTTGACAGCATGGAGAGAATCTCAAATTAAGATAGCCCTAATGAAATATCTGACTCCTGCAAAATTATCAAGATGCTATGGCGTGGATATTCCCTGTGCCAGATGTAGTGCCATCTGTGCAGATATCATACACTGTTTTTGGACCTGTCCTAGGATTGGGCAGTTTTGGGCTAAGATAGTATATTGGATGAATGCAGTTCTTAGACTTGATTATACTATTCAGCCCATGGAGATCTTGTTTTTAGTTAAATATCAAGGAACAGTTCGTAATCTGAAATTGATTAATATAATTATATTTCTGGGCAGAAACTTGATACTGAGAAAATGGAAAGCAAAAAAGGCGCCCACCTTGAGAGAGCTTAAACAGGCCCTGTTAACTCAGTGTATGTCTGAACATCACAATCTACACGGGTTGCCCGATGATCGAGTAGAACTGTTCTTTAAACATTGGAAAGTGTTTATATTATCTTTACCAGCTGGGACGCAAAATATTATAGTTAAACCATATGTTAAATAAGTTTTTTTCCAGCTACAAGTACTGGCTGGTACTTTCCCTAGTACCTGGCTTCCAACTAACAATGCAGGACTATAATGGGCGAGAGGGGGATGGAGGAAGGCGACTACAAGCGATTATATATGTACACGCCATAGGGATAATATATTTTTCTTTTTTTCTCTTGGTTTTTCTTTTTTTTTTTTTTTTTCTTGGTTTGAGGTATATCTAGCCAAACTAACTGTTTATTTTGGATTTCTGTAACTGTCTGAAACAGCAATGCCGAAAATAAAAATAAAATAAAGATTTAATAAAAAGGAATGCAAGTTAAAGTTAAAAATTCCAACAGGGAGAATATAGTTTAGTTTGCTGAGATACTACTAAAGTTATTTATATGCAGGGTAATTATTTTTTAATTTTCATATGTTTTGATGCCCTGCGTGGCACACAAACAAAGAATATGTCTGTGTTTTTGCTTATTTATATTCATGTTGTAATATTTCACCCTGCTGGTATACAAATAAAATAAATATTTAAAAAAAAAAAAAAAACATACTTAGAAGCTTCCAGTTTAGCTCTGTTTAAAAGGTTACTGTAGCAGACACTGCCACCTTCTCCCTTTCTTTGCATATGAAAAGACCCTTTACACAAACAGAAGCAAGCTGGAGTAGGCATACATCGGTATTCTCCTAAAACTTTGGGGCTTGGTTAGAAGTTTGAAAATCAGAGCAATGTTATTTAAAAATAAGCAAAACTATCCATTTAAAAAAAACAAAAAAACTATGGGCTATATAAATGTATCTACAAACATTTATGCAAAGAAAAATCTAGAGTATAATGTACCTTTAAGAAGACTTTTCTTGATGTTCTTCTGCCTTACTCATTCTGGGTTTATCTACAATGATGGTCAATTACCTTTATTCACAAGAAAGTCACAGTAGCAAGAATTCTCTATACTTCTCAGACACTTCTACATAAAAAATAGCAATTGGTTATGCTTCTTTTTTCTAATGTGTTAAAGGGACACTAAACCCAAATTTTTTCTTTCATGATTCAGATAAAACAACTTTCTAATTTACTCCTATTATCAATTTCTCTTACATTGGTGTATCCAGTCCACGGATTCATCCTTACTTGTGGGATATTCTCAATCCCTACAGGAAGTGGCAAAGAGAGCACACAGCAGAGCTGTCCATATAGCTCCCCTCAGGCTCCGCCCCCCCAGTCATTCTCTTTGCCACTCTAACAAGTAGCATCTCCACGGGAGTGTAAAGGGAATGTGGTGTTAGTTTGTAGTTTTTTATTTCTTCAATAAAAAGTTTATTTTAAAATAGTGCCGGTTTGTACTATTTACTCTGAGGCAGAAAATTATGAAGATTCTGCTGAGAGGAAAATGATTTTAGCACCTTGTAACTAAAATCCATTGCTGTTCCCACGCAGGACTGTTGAGTACAGGAAAACTTCAGTTGGGGGGAACAGTTTGCAGGCTTAACTGCTTTAAGGTATGTTTGTCATTTTTTCTAGTCAAGACTTAGTAATTCTAGAAGACTGACAGAATCCCCATGTGGGAAAGGTAAGCCATATTCTGAGACTTAGTATAGAAGGAAGGCTTATTTGTAAGGGCTCAAAACACTGGTGGACACTGTTAAGGGGCAATCGATTATTTTTTAAGATAATCTGACATTATACAAGTTTTATATTGCATTTAAAACACTTTTTAAGGTTTTATTCCGCATGGCATATATTTAGACACCTATTTTGGCTTGGGAAGGCCCCACAAACTCCTGAGGGAAGATGGAGGGGGCCTGAACGCCTCAGTTGCGCAGTTGATTTTACAAACAGCTTCATGCAGATACATGTGAAGGGTCCAAAGATTACTTGAGGACTTCAGAGAGGTTTATTTTCGATCAAAACTAATCCCAAGGAAGGTAGGACACAGCAAAGGCTGTGGCATGGTTAATTTGCTCCGGTTTGGGCAGTAGGGGGTTAATTGACTTGAAATTTACTTTGCAATCATTTCGAAGCATTAGGATCATATGGTGAAAATTTCATAAAGATTGGATGATTTTTGAAGGTTTAGTAAAAAAGTATGCGCTTTTTATTATTTAAAGGCACAGTACTGTTTTTTCAAAAATTGTATTTTACTGTATTTGAGTGCTGTCTAAGTCTGTTTAACATGTCTGAGCCTAAAGATAGACCTTGTTTTATGTGTTTAAAAGCCATGGCGGTTCCCCCCTTTTACATTTGTGTTTAAAGTGTTCTAACATATCCAAACATTTTAAAGACCATGCAGTGACACTTAAAAATGTGGCCCAAGATGATTCTTTAACGGAAGGTAATGAGGATAACCCTCCTTCCTCTCCCCATGTGTCGACACCAGTTACGCCCGCGCAAGCGATGCCTAGTATCTCTAGCGCATTGGCCCCTATTACATTGCAACAATTAGCAACAGTCATGGATAATTCCCTTGCAGCATTTCTATCCAAACTGCCTGTTTTTCCTAAAAAGCGTGATAGCTCAGTTTTAAGAACAGAGGATGAGCAATCAGAAGTTTTGGATAATTTATCTGTTGTACCCTCACAACCCTCTGACGTGGCGGTGAGGGATGTACTGTCTGAGGGAGAAATTTGTGACGCAGGTAAAATTTCTCAGCGGGCAGAATCAGATTTCTTAGCGTTTAAATTTAAGCTGGAACACCTCCGCGTACTGCTTAAGGAGGTTTTAGCTACGCTGGTTGATTGTGACCCTATGGTGGTCCCAGAAAAATTGTGTAAAATGGACAAGTTTTTAGAAGTCCCTGTATACACTGATGCGTTTCCGATCCCTAAGAGGGTGGCGGATATTGTGACTAGGGAGTGGGAGAGACCAGGCGTACCTTTTGTTCCCCCCCTATCTTTAGAAAATGTTCCCCATAACTGACCCCAGGCGGGACGCGTGGCAGGCGGTCCCTAAGGTAGAGGGAGCAGTTTCAACACTAGCTAAGCGCACAACTATACCAATAGAAGACAGTTGTGTTTTCAAAGATCCTATGGATAACAAATTAGAAGGGTTACTAAAGAAAATATTTGTTCAACAAGGTATCCTCCTTCAACCAATTGCCTGCATTATTCCTGTAACTACTGCAGCGGCTTTTTGGTTGAGGTGCTGGAGGAGTCGCTCCAGAGGGAGACTTCATATGACGAAGTCATGGATAGAATTCATGCTCTAAAGCTGGTTAATTCTTTCATTACAGATGCCCCTTTACAATTAACTAAATTAGCGGCGAAAAATTCTGGTTTTGCCATTGTGGCGCGAAGAGGCTCAAATCATGGTTGGCTGACATGTCGTCCAAAACAAAATGATTTAATATCAGGAAAGGGCCATGCCCTTCCACAAGATAGACCTTTTAAGGCTAATTTGCGCTCCTTTCGCAACTTCAGGAGCGGACCTGCTTCAACCTCTGCAACCGCAAAGCAAGAGGGTAACGTTTCCCAGCCCAAAGCAACATAAAACCCTTTGCAGGGCTGGAACAAGGGTAAACAGGCCAAGAAGCCTGCTGCTGCTACCAAGACAGCATGAAAGGGTAGCCCCCGCTCCTGGACCGGATCTAGTAGGGGGCAGACTTTCTCTCTTGCTCACGCTTGGGCAAGAGATGTTTCAGATCCCTGGGTATTAGAAATTGTTGCTCAAGGGTATCTTCTAGAATTCGAAGACTCTCCCCCAAGGGTAAGGTTCCACATTTCTCGTTTGTCTTCAGACCAGACAAAGAAACAGGCGTTCTTACGCTGTGTAGAAGATCTTCTAAAGATGGGAGTGATACACCCAGTTCCAACTGCAGAGCAAGGACTGGGTTTTTACTCAAACCTGTTTGTAGTTCCCAAAAAGGAAGAAACTTTCAGGCCAATCCTGGATTTAAAAATTCTAAACAAATTCCTCAGAGTTCCATCATTCAAAATGGAAACCATTCGGACAATCTTACCATTGATCCAGGAAGATCAATATATGACTACCGTGGATTTAAAGGATGCGTACCTACATATTCCTATCCACAAAGATCACCATCAGTTCCTAAGGTTCGCCTTTCCGGACAAGAATTTTCACAAAGGTGCTAGGGTCCATTCTAGCGGTACTAAGACCGCGGGGCATTGCAGTAGCACCTTATCTGGACGACATATTAATTCTGGCGTCGTCTTTTCAAAGAGCCAAGGCTCATACAGAAATAGTTCTGGCCTTTCTAAGGTCTCACGGGTGGAAGGTGAACGTCGAAAAAAGTTCTCTGTCCCCGCTCACAAGGGTTCCCTTCCTGGGAACGCTAATAGACTCGGTAGAGATGTAAATATTTCTGACGGAGGTCAGGAAGTTAAAACTTTTAACTACTTGCCGAGTTCTTCATTCTGCTGTTCGGCCTTCTGTGGCTCAGTGCATGGAGGTAATCGGGTTAATGGTTGCGGCAATGGACGTTGTTCCCTTTGCCAGAATTCATCTCAGACCACTGCAGCTGTGCATGCTCAAACTGTGGAATGGGGATTATGCAGATTGTCTCCTTAGATACAAATGGACGAGAAAACCAGAGATTATCTTTCTTTCATGTAATTAGCAAGAGTCCATGAGCTAGTGACGTATGGGATATACATTCCTACCAGGAGGGGCAAAGTTTCCCAAACCTCAAAATGCCTACAAATACACCCCTCACCACACCCACAAATCACCACACCCACAAAGTAAGTTTGTGCTAGATTCTTCGTTGATATGCGCTTCGCAGCAGGCTGGAGCCTGGTTTTTCTCTCAGTGTGCAGTGAATGTCAGAGGGATGTGAAGAGAGTATACCTATTTGAATTCAATGATCTCCTTCTACGGGGTCTATTTCATAGGTTCTCTGTTATCGGTCGTAGAGATTCATCTCTTACCTCCCTTTTCAGATCGACGATATACTCTTATATATACCATTACCTCTACTGATTCTCGTTTCAGTACTGGTTTGGCTTTCTACTACATGTAGATGAGTGTCCTGGGGTAAGTAAGTCTTATTTTTGTGACACTCTAAGTTATGGTTGGGCACTTTTATATAAAGTTCTAAATATGTGTTTAAACATTTATTTGCCTTGATTCAGGATGTTCAACATTCCTTATTTCAGACAGTCAGTTTCATTATTTGGGATAATGCATATGAATAATCAATTTTTCTTACCTTAAAATTTGACTTTTTTTCCTGTGGGCTGTTAGGCTCGCGGGGGCTGAAAATGCTTCTTTTTATTGCATAATTTTTGGCGCAGACTTTTTTGGCGCAAAAATTTTCTTAGTCATTTCCGGCGTCATACTTGTCGCCGGAAGTTGCGTCATTTTTTTGACGTTTTTTGCGCCAAAAATGTCGGCGTCACCGGATGTGGCGTCATTTTTGGCGCTTAAAGCATTTAGGCACCAAATAATGTGGGCGTCATTTTTGGCGCCAAAAAATATGGGCGTCATTTTTGTCTCCACATTATTTAAGTCTCCACATTATTTAAGTCTCATTGCTTATTTGCTTCTGGTTGCTAGAAGCTTGTTCATTGGCATTTTTTCCCATTCCTGAAACTGTCATTTAAGGAATTTGATCAATTTTGCTTTATATGTTGTTTTTTCTATTACATATTGCAAGATGTCTCAGATTGACCCTGAATCAGAAGATACTTCTGGAAAATTGCTGCCTGATGGTATTTGTTGTAAACTTGTGGTAACTGTTCCTCCGTCTGTTGTTTGTAATGAATGTCATGACAAACTTGTTAATGCAGATAATATTTCCTTTAGTAATGTTCCATTACCTGTTGCTGTTCCATCAACATCTAATATTCAGGGTGTTCCTGTTAACATAAGAGATTTTGTTTCTAAATCTATTAAGAAGGCTATGTCTGTTATTCCTCCTTCCAGTAAACGTAAAAGGTCTTTTAAAACTTCTCATTTTTCAGATGAGTTTTTAAATGAACATCATCATTCTGATTTTGTTTCTGATAATGATTTTTCTGGTTCAGAGGATTCTGTTTCAGAGGTTGATACTGATAAATCTTCATATTTATTCAAAATGGAATTTATTCGTTCTTTACTTAAAGAGGTATTAATTGCATTAGAAATAGAGGAATCTGGTCCTCTTGATACTAAATCTAAATGTTTGAATACGGTTTTTAAACCTCCTGTAGTTATTCCGGAGGTTTTTCCCGTCCCTGATGCTATTTCTGAGGTAATTTCCAGGGAATGGAATAATTTGGGTAATTCATTTACTCCTTCTAAACGCTTTAAGCAATTATATCCTGTGCCATCTGACAGATTAGAGTTTTGGGACAAAATCCCTAAGGTTGATGGGGCTATCTCTTCTCTTGCTAAACGTACTACTATTCCTACGGCAGATGGTACTTCCTTTAAGGATCCTTTAGATAGGAAAATTGAATCCTTTCTAAGAAAACTTACTTATGTTCAGGTAATCTTCTTAGACCTGATATATCTTTGGCGGATGTTGCTGCAGCCTCAACTTTCTGGTTGGAAGCTTTAGCACAACTCATAGCATTGTTAATCTTCTTCAACATGCTAATAACGTTATTTGTGATGCCATCTTTGATATTATTAGGATTGATGTCAGGTATATGTCTTTAGCTATTTTAGCTAGAAGAGCTTTATGGCTTAAAACTTGGAATGCTGATATGTCTTCTAAGTCAACTTTGCTTTCCCTTTCTTTCCAGGATAATAAATTGTTTGGTTCACAGTTGGATTCTATTATTTCAACTGTTACTGGGGGGAAAAGGAACTTTTTTACCACAGGATAAAAAATCTAAAGGTAAATTTAGGTCTGCTAATCATTTTCGTTCCTTTCGTCACAATAAGGAACAAAAACCTGATCCTTCCCCTACAGGAGCGGTATCAGTTTGGAAACCATCTCCAGTCTGGAATAAATCCAAGCCTTTTAGAAAGCCAAAGTCAGCTCCCAAGTCCACATGAAGGTGCGGCCCTCTTTCCAGCACAGCTGGTAGGTTGCAGATTACGATTTTTCAAAGAAATTTGGATCAATTAGATTCACAATCTTTGGATTCAGAATATTGTTTCACAAGGGTACAGAATAGGCTTCAAGATAAGGCCTCCTGCAAGAAGATTTTTTCTTTCCTGTGTCCCAATAAATCCAGTAAAGGCTCAAGCATTTCTGAAATGTGTTTCAGATCTAGAGTTGGCTGGAGTAATTGTGCCAGTTCCAGTTTTGGAACAGGGGCTGGGGTTTTACTCAAATCTCTTCATTGTACCAAAGAAGGAGAGTTCCTTCAGACCAGTTCTGGATTTAAAAATATTGAATCTTTATATAAGGATACCAACATTCAAAATGGTAACTATAAGGACTATTCTGCCTTTTGTTCAGCAAGGGCATTATATGTCCACAATAGATTTACAAGATGCATATCTGCATATTCCGATTCATCCAGATCACTATCAGTTTCTGAGATTCTCTTTTCTAGACAAGCATTACCAGTTTGTGGCTCTGCCGTTTGGCCTAGCAACAGCTCCAAGGATTTTTACAAAGGTTCTCGGTGCCCTTCTATCTGTAATCAGAGAACAGGGTATTGTGGTATTTCCTTATTTGGACGATATCTTGGTATTTGCTCAGTCTTCACATTTAGCAGAATCTCATACGAATCAACTTGTGTCGTTTCTTCAAAGACATGGTTGGAGGATCAATTTACCAAAGAGTTTGTTGATTCCTCAGACAAGGGTAACCTTTTTAGGTTTCCAGATAGATTCAGTGTCCATGACTCTGTCGCTGACGGACAAGAGACGTCTGAAATTGGTTTCAGCTTGTCGAAACCTTCAATCTCAATCATTCCCTTCGGTAGCCTTATGCATGGAAATTCTAGGTCTTATGACTGCTGCATCGGACGCGATCCCCTTTGCTCTTTTTCACATGTGACCTCTTCAGCTCTGTATGCTGAACCAGTGGTGCAGGGATTATACAAAGATATCACAATTCATATCTTTAAAACTGATTGTACGACACTCTCTGACGTGGTGGACAGACCACCATCGTTTAGTTCAGGGGGCTTCTTTTGTTCTTCCGACCTGGACTGTGATCTCAACAGATGCAAGTCTGACAGGTTGGGGAGCTGTATGGGGGTCTCTGACAGCACAAGGGGTTTGGGAATCTCAGGAGGCGAGATTACCAATCAACATTTTGGAACTCCGTGCGATTTTCAGAGCTCTTCAGTCGTGGCCTCTTCTAAAGAGAGAGTCGTTCATTTGTTTTCAGATGGACAATGTCACAACCGTGGCATATGTCAATCATCAAGGAGGGACTCACAGTCCTCTGGCTATGAAAGAAGTATCTCGAATACTTGTATGGGCGGAATCCAGCTCCTGTCTAATTTCTGCGGTTCATATCCCAGGTATAGACAATTGGGAAGCGGATTATCTCAGCCGCCAAGCATTACATCCGGGCGAATGGTCTCTTCACCCAGAGGTATTTCGTCAGATTGTCCAAATGTGGGGACTTCCAGAAATAGATCTGATGGCTTCTCATCTAAACAAGAAGTTTCCCAGGTATCTGTCCAGATCCAGGGATCCTCAGGCAGAAGCAGTGGATGCATTGTCACTTCCTTGGAAGTATCATCCTGCCTATATCTTTCCGCCTCTAGTTCTTCTTCCAAGAGTGATTTCCAAGATTCTAAAGGAGCATTCGTTTGTTCTGCTGGTGGCTCCAGCATGGCCTCACAGGTTTTGGTATGCGGATCTTGTCCGGATGGCTACTTGCCAACCGTGGACTCTTCCGTTAAGACCAGACCTTCTATCGCAAGGTCCTTTTTTCCATCAGGATCTCAAATCCTTAAATTTGAAGGTATGGAGATTGAACGCTTGATTCTCAGTCATAGAGGTTTCTCTGACTCCGTAATTAATACTATGTTACAGGCTCGTAAATCTGTATCTAGGAAGATATATTATCGAGTCTGGAAGGCTTACATTTCTTGGTGTTGTTCTCATCATTTTTCTTGGCATTCTTTTAGAATTCCTAGAATTTTGCAGTTTCTTCAGGATGGTTTGGATAAAGGTTTGTCTGCAAGTTCCTTGAAAGGACAAATATCTGCTCTTTCTGTTCTTTTTCACAGAACGATTGCTAATCTTCCTGATATTCATTGTTTTGTTCAGGCTTTGGTTCGTATAAAACCTGTCATTAAGTCCATTTCTCCTCCTTGGAGTTTGAATTTGGTTCTGGGGGCTCTTCAAGCTCCTCCGTTTGAACCTATGCATTCGCTGGATATTAAATTACTTTCTTGGAAAGTTTTGTTTCTTTTGGCCATCTCTTCTGCTAGAAGAGTTTCTGAATTATCTGCTCTTTCTTGTGAGTCTCCTTTTCTGATTTTTCATCAGGATAAGGCGGTGTTGCGAACTTAGTTTAAATTTTTGCCTAAGGTTGTGAATTCTAACAACATTAGTAGAGAAATTGTGGTTCCTTCATTGTGTCCTAATCCTAAGAACTCTAAGGAAAGATCGTTGCATTCTTTTGATGTAGTTAGAGCTTTGAAATATTATGTTGAAGCTACTAAAGATTTCAGAAAGACTTCTAGTCTATTTGTTATCTTTTCTGGTTCTAGGAAAGGTCAGAAGGCTTCTGCCATTTCTTTGGCATCTTGGTTAAAGTCTTTGATTCATCATGCTTAATTCAAGTCGGGTAGAACTCCGCCTCAAAGGATTACAGCTCATTCTACTAGGTCAGTCTCTACTTCCTGGGCATTTAGGAATGAAGCTTCGGTTGATCAGATTTGTAAAGCAGCAACTTGGTCTTCTTTGCATACTTTTACTAAATTCTATCATTTTGATGTGTTTTCTTCTTCTGAAGCAGTCTTTGGTAGAAAAGTACTTCAGGCAGCTTTCAGTTTGATTTTTCTGCTTATAATTTCAGTTTTTTTTCATTTTATGATTTAAACTTTGTTTTGGGGTGTGGATTATTTTTCAGCGGAATTGGCTGTCTTTATTTTATCCCTCCCTCTCTAGTTACTCTTGTGTGGAAGATCCACATCTTGGGTATTCATTATCCCATACGTCACTAGCTCATGGACTCTTGCTAATTACATGAAAGAAAACATAATTTATGTAAGAACTTACCTGATAAATTAATTTCTTTCATAATAGCAAGAGTCCATGAGGCCCACCCTTTTTGAGGTGGTTATGATTTTTTTTGTATAAAGCACAATTATTCCAATTCCTTATTTTTTATGCTTTCGCACTTTTTTCTTATCACCCCACTTCTTGGCTATTCGTTAAACTGATTTGTGGGTGTGGTGAGGGATGTATTTGTAGGCATTTTGAGGTTTGGGAAACTTTGCCCCTCCTGGTAGGAATGTATATCCCATACGTCACTAGCTCATGGACTCTTGCTAATATGAAAGAAATGAATTTATCAGGTAAGTTCTTACATAAATTATGTTTCTCTGGTGGTTGTCTCAGGATCACCTGTCTCAGGGAATGTGCTTCCGCAGACCAGAGTGGATCATTGTCACAACCGATTCCAGTCTATTAGGCTGAGGTGCGGTCTGGGACTCCCTGAAAGCTCAGGGCCTTTGGTCTCGGGAAGAGTCTCTTCTCCCAATAAACATTTTGGAACTGAGAGCGATATTCAACACGCTCCAGACATAGCCTCAACTAGCGGAGGCCAGGTTCATCAGGTTTCAGTCGGACAACATCACGACTGTAGCGTACATCAATCATCAGGGAGGAACGAAGAGTTCCCTAGCGATGAAGGCAGTATCCAAGATCATCAAGTGGGCGGAGGATCACTCCTGCCACCTATCTGCAATTCACATCCCAGGAATAGACAACTGGGAGGCGGATTTTCTGAGTCGTCAGACCTTTCACCCGGGGGAGTGGGTACTCCTTCCGGAGGTTTTTGCTCAGCTTACCCAGCTATGGGGTATTTCAGAGTCGGATCTGATGGCGTCCCGTCAGAATTCCAAACTTTCTCTTTACGGATCCAGGTCCAAGGACCCCAAGGTGGCATTGATAGATGCTCTAGTAGCGCCTTGGTCCTTCAATCTGGCTTATGTTTTTCCACCGTTTCCCCTTCTCCCTCGTCTGGTAGCCAGAATCAGACAGGAGAAGGCTTCTGTAATTTTGATAGCGCCTGCGTGGCCACGCAGGACTTGGTATGCAGACCTAGTGGACATGTCATCTGTTCCACCATGGACACTGCCATCGAGGCAGGATCTTCTAATTCAAGGTCCATTCAAGCATCCAAATCTAGTTATCTGCAGCTGACTGCTTGGAGATTGAACGCTTAATTCTATCTAAGCGTGGGTTCTCTGGATCAGTTATAGATACTTTGATCCAGGCTAGAAAACCTGTCACCAGGAACATTTACTATAAGATATGGCGGAAATATCTTTGTTGGTGTGAATCCAAGGGTTACTCGTGGAGTAAGATTAGGATTCCTAGGATTTTGTCATTTCTCCAAGAAGGATTGGAGAAAGGATTGTCAGCTAGTTCCTTAAAGGGACAGATATCTGCTCTATCTATTCTGTTTCACAGGCGTCTGGCGGAAGTACCAGACGTTCAAGCGTTTGCATAGGCTTTAGTCATAATCAAGCCTGTCTATAAACCTGTGGCTCCTCCATGGAGTCTAAATTTAGTTCTTTCTGTCCTTCAAGGGGTTCCATTTGAACCTTTACATTCCATAGATATTAAGTGGTTATCTTGGAAAGTTTTGTTTTTGGTAACTATTTCTTCTGCTCGAACAGTTACAGAATTGTCTGCTTTGCAGTGTAATTCACCCTATCTGGTGTTTCATGCAGATAAGGTTGTTTTGCGTACAAAACCTGGTTTCCTTCCGAAAGTGGTTTCTTATAAGAATATTAACCAGGAAATCATTGTTCCTTCTCTGTGTCCTAATTCAGTTTCTAAGAAGGAACGGCTGTTACACAATCTTGATGTGGAACGGCTGTTACACAATCTTGATGTGGTTCGTGCTTTAAAATTCTATTTAAAAGCAACTAAAGATTTCAGACACACGTCATCCTTGTTTGTTATCTATTCTGGTAAGAGGAGAGGTCAAAAAGCTATCGTTTCCTCTCTTTCCTTTTGGCTGAAAAGCATTATCCGATTGACTTATGAGACTGCTGGACAGCAGCCTCCTGAACGAATTGCAGCTCTTTCCACCAGAGCTGTGGCTTCCACATGGGCTTTCAAGAATTAGGCTTCTGTTGAACCGATTTGTAAAGCAGCGACTTGGTCTTCACTGCATACTTTTGCCAAATTTTGCAAATTTGATACTTTTGCTTCTTTGGTGGCTATTTTTTTGGGAGAAAGGTTTTGCAAGTAGTGGTGCCTTCCGTTTAGGTTACCTGACTTGTTCCCTCCCTTCATCCGTGTCCTAAAGCTTTGGTATTGGTTCCCACAAGTAAGGATGAATCCGTGGACTGGATACACCAATGTAAGAGAAAACAGAATTTATGCTTACCTGATAAATTTCTTTCTCTTACGGTGTATCCAGTCCACGGCCCGCCCTGGCAATTAAGTCAGGTTCAAATTTATTTTTTGTAAAACTAGTCACCACTGTACACTATGGTTCTCCTTTTTCTCCTAACCGTCGGTCGAATGACTGGGGGGACGGAGCCTGAGGGGAGCTATATGGACAGCTCTGCTGTGTGCTCTCTTTGCCACTTCCTGTAGGGATTGAGAATATCCCACAAGTAAGGATGAATCCGTGGACTGGATACACCGTAAGAGAAAGAAATTTATCAGGTAAGCATAAATTCTGTTTTTTCTTCGTTCTCTTGCTATCTTTTTTTAAAAAGCAGGAATGTAATGCATAGGAGCCGGCCCATTTTTGGTTGAGAATCTGGGTTATGCTTGCTTATTGGTGGGTAAATGTAAGCCTCCAATAAACAAGCGCTATCCATGGTGCTGAACCTAAAATGGGCTGGCTGCTAAGATTTACATTCCTGCTTTTAAAATAAAGATAGCAAGAGAACGAAGAAAAAATGATAATAGGACTAAATTAAAAAATTGCTTAAACAGTCATGCGCTATCTGAATCATTAAAGAAAACATTTGGGTTCAGTGTCCCTTTAAGGATATCTTTCTCTTGTAAGGTGTATCCAGTCCACGGATCATCCATTACTTGTGGGATATTCTCTTTCCCAACAGGAAGTTGCAAGAGGAAACCCACAGCAGAGCTGCAATATAGCTCCTCCCCTAACTGTCATAGCCAGTCATTCTCTTGCAACTCTCAACAAGCAAGGAGGTCGTAAGGAGAGAGTGGTTAAATATAGCTAGTTTATTTTCTTCAATCAAAAGTTTATTTTTAAATAGTACCGGAGTTGTGCTATTTTATCTCAGGCAGTAAATAGAAGAAGAATCTGCTTGAGGTTTCTATGATCTTAGCAGGTTGTAACTAAGATCCATTGCTGTTCTCACATATGTCTGAGGGGATTACACAGATGAGGTAAAACTTCAGCGAGAGAATGGCGTGCAGTTTATTCTGCTATCAGGTATGTGCAGTTATAATTTTTTCTAGAGATGGAAAACACTAGAAAATGCTGCTGATACCGGATCAATGTAAGTTAAGCCTGAATATACTGATTTAATAACGATTGGTATCATGCTTACTCCCAGGGGTAATACCCTTATGATATTTACAATATAAAACGTTTGCTGGCATGTTTAATCGTTTTTATATATACTTTGGTGATAAAACTTTATTGGGGCCTAGTTTTTTCCACATGGCTGGCTTAAATTTTGCCTAGAAACAGTTTCCTGAGGCTTTCCACTGTGTTACTATGAGTGGGAGGGCCTATTTCTTCTGTTAAGTGTGATCAGTCCACGGGTCATCATTACTTCTGGGATATTACTCCTCCCCAACAGGAAGTGCAAGAGGATTCACCCAGCAGAGCTGCATATAGCTCCTCCCCTCTACGTCACTCCCAGTCATTCTCTTGCACCCAACGACTAGATAGGATGTGTGAGAGGACTATGGTGATTATACTTGGTTTTATATCTTCAATCAAAAGTTTGTTATTTTAAAATAGCACCGGAGTGTGTTATTATCTCTCTGGCAGAGTTTGAGGAAGAATCTACCAGAGTTTTTGTTATGATTTTAGCCGGAGTAGTTAAGATCATATTGCTGTTTCTCGGCATCTGAGGAGAGGTAAACTTCAGATCAGGGGACAGCGGGCAGATGAATCTGCATAGAGGTATGTAGCAGTTTTTATTTTCTGACAATGGAATTGATGAGAAAATCCTGCCATACCGATATAATGTCATGTATGTATACTTTACACTTCAGTATTCTAGGGAATGGTACTTCACTAGAATTACACTGTAAGAAATACATAAAGCTGTTTAATAACTAGAGATTATGTTTAACGTTTTTGCTGGAATGTAAAATCGTTTTCATTTACTGAGGTACTGGGTGAATAAATGTTTGGGCACTATTTTTCCACTTGGCAGTTGCTTAATCTGTTTTTCTGATAGTTTCTGTTCTCCCTCACTGCTGTGTGTGAGGGGGAGGGGCCGTTTTTTTGGCGCTTTTCCTGCATCAAATATTTCAGTCAGCAACTCATTGTATTCCCTGCATGATCCGGTTCATCTCTACAGAGCTCAGGGGTCTTCAAAGCTTATTTTGAGGGAGGTAATTTCTCTCAGCAGAGCTGTGAGAATTATAGTTTGACTGAGATAAAAAACGTTTATTCTGTAATTTGTTTCCTGCTTTCAGAATTTGTTATCTTTGCTAATGGGATTAAACCTTTGCTAAAGTTGTGTTGTTTACAAGGATTGAGGCTATAACTGTTTCAATTTATTAATTTTCAACTGTCATAGATCTTCTGTGCTTCTTAAAGGCACAGTACGTTTTAATATTATTCTAATTGAATTGTATTTCCAAGTTGCAAGTTTATTTGCTAGTGTGTTAAACATGTCTGATTCAGAGGATGATACCTGTGTCATTTGTTGCAATGCCAAAGTGGAGCCCAATAGAAATTTATGTACTAACTGTATTGATGCTACTTTAAATAAGTCAATCTGTACAAATTGAACAAATTTCACCAAACAACGAGGGGAGAGTTATGCCGACTAACTCGCCTCACGTGTCAGTACCTGCATCTCCCGCTCGGGAGGTGCGTGATATTGTAGCGCCGAGTACATCTGGGCGGCCATTACAAATCACATTACAGGATATGGCTACTGTTATGACTGAAGTTTTGGCTAAATTACCAGAACTAAGAGGTAAGCGTGATCACTCTGGGGTGAGAACAGAGTGCGCTGATAATATTAGGGCCATGTCAGACACTGCGTCACAGGTGGCAGAACATGAGGACGGAGAACTTCATTCTGTGGGTGACGGTTCTGATCCAAACAGACTGGATTCAGATATCTCAAATTTTAAATTTAAACTGGAAGACCTCCGTGTATTACTAGGGGAGGTGTTAGCGGCTCTGAATGATTGTAACACAGTTGCAATACCAGAGAAAATGTGTAGGTTGGATAAATATTTTGCGGTACCGGCGAGTACTGAGGTTTTTCCTATACCTAAGAGACTTACTGAAATTGTTACTAAGGAGTGGGATAGACCCGGTGTGCCGTTCTCACCCCCTCCGATATTTAGAAAAATGTTTCCAATAGACGCCACCACACGGGACTTATGGCAAACGGTCCCTAAGGTGGAGGGAGCAGTTTCTACTTTAGCTAAGCGTACCACTATCCCGGTGGAGGATAGCTGTGCTTTTTCAGATCCAATGGATAAAAAATTAGAGGGTTACCTTAAGAAAATGTTTGTTCAACAAGGTTTTATATTGCAACCCCTTGCATGCATTGCGCCGATCACGGCTGCAGCGGCATTCTGGATTGAGTCTCTGGAAGAGAACATTAGTTCAGCTACTCTGGACGACATTACGGACAGGCTTAGAGTCCTTAAACTAGCTAATTCATTCATTTCGGAGGCCGTAGTACATCTTACTAAACTTACGGCGAAGAATTCAGGATTCGCCATTCAGGCACGCAGGGCGCTGTGGCTAAAATCCTGGTCAGCTGATGTTACTTCTAAGTCTAAATTGCTTAATATACCTTTCAAAGGGCAGACCTTATTCGGGCCCGGGTTGAAAGAGATTATCGCTGACATTACAGGAGGTAAAGGCCATGCCCTGCCTCAGGACAAAGCCAAAGCTAAGGCTAGACAGTCTAATTTTCGTTCCTTTCATAATTTCAAAGCAGGAGCAGCATCAACTTCCTCTGCACCAAAACAGGAAGGAGCTGTTGCTCGCTACAGACAAGGCTGGAAACCTAACCAGTCCTGGAACAAGGGCAAGCAGACCAGGAAACCTGCTGCTGCCCCTAAAACAGCATGAATTGGGGGCCCCCGATCCGGGATCGGATCTAGTGGGGGGCAGACTTTCTCTCTTCGCCCAGGCTTGGGCAAGAGATGTCCAGGATCCCTGGGCGCTAGAGATAATATCTCAGGGATACCTTCTGGACTTCAAATACTCTCCTCCAAGAGAGAGATTTCATCTGTCAAGGTTGTCAACAATCCAGACAAAGAAAGAGGCGTTTCTACGCTGCGTACAAGAGCTCTTGTTAATGGGAGTAATCCATCCAGTTCCACGATCGGAACAGGGACAGGGGTTTTACTCAAATCTGTTTGTGGTTCCCAAAAAAGAGGGAACTTTCAGACCAATCCTGGACTTAAAGATCCTAAACAAATTCCTAAGAGTTCCATCGTTCAAGATGGAGACTATTCAGACAATTTTACCTATGATCCAAGAGGGTCAGTACATGACCACTGTAGATTTAAAAGATGCTTACCTTCACATACCGATTCACAAAGATCATTACCGGTACCTAAGGTTTGCCTTCCTAGACAGGCATTACCAGTTTGTGGCTCTTCCATTCGGATTGGCTACAGCTCCAAGAATCTTCACAAAGGTTCTGGGTGCTCTTCTGGCGGTACTAAGACCGCGGGGAATCTCGGTAGCTCCATACCTAGACGACATTCTGATACAAGCTTCAAGCTTTCAAACTGCCAAGTCTCATACAGAGTTAGTACTGGCATTTCTAAGGTCACATGGATGGAAGGTGAACGAAAAGAAAAGTTCACTCGTTCCACTCACAAGAGTTCCCTTCCTGGGGACTCTTATAGATTCTGTAGAAATGAAGATTTACCTGACAGAGGACAGGCTAACAAGACTTCAAAGTGCTTGCCGCACCCTTCATTCCATTCAACACCCGTCAGTGGCTCAATGCATGGAGGTAATCGGCTTAATGGTAGCGGCAATGGACATAGTACCCTTTGCACGCTTACACCTCAGACCACTGCAACTGTGCATGCTAAGTCAGTGGAATGGGGATTACTCAGACTTATCCCCTTCTCTGAATCTGGATCAAGAGACCAGAAATTCTCTTCTATGGTGGCTTTCTCGGCCACATCTGTCCAGGGGGATGCCATTCAGCAGACCAGACTGGACAATTGTAACAACAGACGCCAGCCTTCTAGGTTGGGGTGCCGTCTGGAATTCTCTGAAGGCTCAGGGACAATGGAGTCAGGAGGAGAGTCTCCTGCCAATAAACATTCTGGAATTGAGAGCAGTTCTCAATGCCCTCCTGGCTTGGCCCCAGTTGACAACTCGGGGGTTCATCAGGTTTCAGTCGGACAACATCACGACTGTAGCTTACATCAACCATCAGGGAGGGACAAGAAGCTCCCTAGCTATGATGGAAGTATCAAAGATAATTCGCTGGGCAGAGTCTCACTCTTGCCACCTGTCAGCAATCCACATCCCGGGAGTGGAGAACTGGGAGGCGGATTTCTTAAGTCGTCAGACTTTTCATCCGGGGGAGTGGGAACTCCATCCGGAGGTCTTTGCCCAAATACTTCGACGTTGGGGCAAACCAGAGATAGATCTCATGGCGTCTCGACAGAACGCCAAGCTTCCTCGTTACGGGTCCAGATCCAGGGATCCAGGAGCAGTCCTGATAGATGCCCTGACAGCACCTTGGGACTTCAGGATGGCTTACGTGTTTCCACCCTTCCCGATGCTTCCTCGATTGATTGCCAGAATCAAACAAGAGAGAGCATCAGTGATTCTAATAGCACCTGCGTGGCCACGCAGGACTTGGTATGCAGACCTGGTGGACATGTCATCCTGTCCACCTTGGTCTCTACCTCTGAAACAGGACCTTCTGATACAGGGTCCCTTCAAACATCAAAATCTAACTTCTCTGAAGCTGACTGCTTGGAAATTGAACGCTTGATTTTATCAAGACGTGGGTTTTCTGAGTCAGTTATTGATACCTTAATACAGGCTAGGAAACCTGTTACCAGAAAGATTTACCATAAGATATGGCGTAAATACCTATATTGGTGTGAATCCAAAGGTTACTCTTGGAGTAAGGTTAGGATTCCTAGGATATTGTCTTTTCTACAAGAAGGTTTAGAAAAGGGTTTATCTGCTAGTTCATTAAAGGGACAGATCTCAGCTCTGTCCATTCTGTTACACAAACGTCTGTCAGAAGTTCCTGACGTCCAGGCTTTTTGTCAGGCTTTGGCCAGGATTAAGCCTGTGTTTAAAACTGTTGCTCCACCATGGAGTTTAAACCTGGTTCTTAATGTTTTACAGGGCGTTCCGTTTGAACCCCTTCATTCCATTGATATAAAGTTGTTATCTTGGAAAGTTCTATTTTTAATGGCTATTTCCTCGGCTCGAAGAGTCTCTGAATTACCAGCCTTACATTGTGATTCTCCTTATTTGATTTTTCATTCGGATAAGGTAGTTCTGCGTACTAAACCTGGGTTCTTACCTAAGGTAGTTACTAACAGGAATATCAATCAAGAGATTGTTGTTCCTTCTTTGTGCCCAAATCCTTCTTCGAAGAAGGAATGTCTACTACACAACCTGGATGTAGTCCGTGCTCTAAAATTTTACTTACAGGCAACTAAGGAATTTCGACAAACGTCTTCTCTGTTTGTCGTTTACTCTGGGCAGAGGAGAGGTCAAAAAGCTTCTGCTACCTCTCTTTCTTTTTGGCTTCGTAGCATAATTCGTTTAGCTTATGAGACTGCTGGACAGCAGCCTCCTGAAAGAATTACAGCTCATTCTACTAGAGCTGTGGCTTCCACTTGGGCTTTCAAGAATGAGGCCTCTGTTGAGCAGATTTGCAAGGCTGCAACTTGGTCTTCGCTTCATACTTTTTCCAAATTTTACAAATTTGACACTTTTGCTTCATCGGAGGCTATTTTTGGGAGAAAGGTTCTTCAGGCAGTGGTTCCTTCTGTATAAAGAGCCTGCCTATCCCTCCCGTCATCCGTGTACTTTTGCTTTGGTATTGGTATCCCAGAAGTAATGATGACCCGTGGACTGATCACACTTAACAGAAGAAAACATAATTTATGCTTACCTGATAAATTCCTTTCTTCTGTAGTGTGATCAGTCCACGGCCCGCCCGGTTTTTAAGGCAGGTAAATATTTTTTAATTTATACTCCAGTCACCACTTCACCCTTGGCTTTTCCTTTCTCGTTGGTCCTTGGTCGAATGACTGGGAGTGACGTAGAGGGGAGGAGCTATATGCAGCTCTGCTGGGTGAATCCTCTTGCACTTCCTGTTGGGGAGGAGTAATATCCCAGAAGTAATGATGACCCGTGGACTGATCACACTACAGAAGAAAGGAATTTATCAGGTAAGCATAAATTATGTTTTTAACGTTTTTTTGGTGCAGTTAAAATTACAAACTAAGACATCCAGATTCCCTCAAAGGCCCTCTGAATGCTATAGGACATCTCTAAAGGGCCCAAAGGCTTTCCAAAGTCGTTTATTGGGGAAGGTAGGGCTACAGCTTGCTGTGGCAGTTGGTTGTGACTGTTAAAAAACGTCTATTTCGTTTTTTTGATCCATTTTTTGAACTAAGGGGTTAATCATCCATTTGCAAGTGGGTGCAATGCTCTGCTAGTCTATTACATACACTGTAAAAATTTCGTTTGATTTACTGCATTTTTTCACTGTTTTTCAAATTCTGACAAAATTTGTTTCTCTTAAAGGCACAGTACCATTTTTTATATTTGCTTGTTAACTTGATTTAAAGTGTTTTCCAAGCTTGCTAGTCTCATTGCTAGTCTGTATAAACATGTCTGACATAGAAGAAACTCCTTGTTCATTATGTTTAAAAGCCATGGTGGAACCCCCTCTTAGAATGTGTACCAAATGTACTGATTTCATTTTAGGCAATAAAGATAATTTTCTGTCTTTTAAAAAATTTTATCACCAGAGGAATCTGACGAGGGGGAAGTTATGCCGACTAACTTTCCCCACGTGTCAGACCCTTTGACTCCCGCTTAAGGGACTCACGCTCAAATGGCTCCAAGTACATCTAGGGCGCCCATAGCGTTTACTTTACAAGACATGGCGGCAGTCATGGATAATACACTGTCAGCGGTATTAGCCAGACTACCTGAACTTAGAGGTAAGCGAGATAGCTCTGGGGTTAGATGAAATGCAGAGCATACTGACGCTTTAAGAACCATGTCTGATACTGCCTCACAATATGCAGAAGCTGAGGAAAGAGAGCTTCAGTCAGTGGGTGATGTTAATGACTCAGGAAGATACCTGATTCTAATATTTCTACATTTAAATTTAAGCTTGTACACCTCCGCGTGTTCCTTAGGGAGGTTTTAGCTGCTCTGAATGACTGTGATTCCATTGCAGTGCCAGAGAAATTGTGTAGACTGGATAAATACTTGCAGTGCCGGTGTGTACTGATGTTTTTCCAATACCTAAAAGGTTTACAAAAATTATTAATAAGGAATGGGATAGACCAGGTGTACCGTTCTCTTCCCCTCCTATTTTTAGAAAAATGTTTCCAATAGACGCCACCACACAGGACTTATGGCAGACAGTCCCTAAGGTGGAGGGAGCAGTTTCTACTCTAGCAAAGCGTACTACTATCCCTGTCGAGGACAGTTGTGCTTTTTTAGATCCAATGGATAAAAAGTTAGAAGGTTACCTTGAGAAAATATTTATTCAACTAGGTTTTATCCTACAGCCCCTTGCATGCATTGCCCCTGTCACTGCTGCTGCGGCGTACTGGTTTGAGTCTCTGGAAGAGGCTTTACAGGTAGCGACTCCATTGGATGACATACTTGGCAAACTTAGAGCACTTAAGCTAGCCAATTCTTTTATTTCTGACGCCATTGTTCATTTGACTAAACTAACGGCTAAGAATTCTGGTTTTGCTATACAGGCGCGCAGAGCGCTATGGCTTAAATCATGGTCAGCTGACGTGACTTCAAAATCGAAGCTACTTAACACTCCCTTCAAGGGGCAGACCCTATTCGGGCCTGTTTTGAAGGAGATTATTGCTGATATCACTGGAGGAAAAGGTCATGCCCTTCTTCAGGACAGGTCCAAATCTAGGGCCAAACAGTCTAATTTTCGTGCCTTTCAAAACTTCAAGGCAGGTGCGGCATCAACTTCCTCTAATAATAAACAAGAGGGAACTTTTGCTCAATCTAAGACGGTCTGGAGACCAAACCAGACCTGGAAAAAAGGTAAGCAGATCAAAAAAAGCCTGCTGCTGCCTCTAAGACAGCATGAAGGAACGGCCCCCTATCCGGTAACGGATCTAGTAGGGGGCAGACTTTCACTCTTCGCCCAGGCATGGGCAAGAGATGTTCAGGATCCCTGGGCGTTGTAAATTATATCCCAGGGATATCTTCTGGACTTCAAAGCTTCCCCCCCCAAAAGGGAGATTTCACCTTTCACAATTATCTGCACACCAGATAAAGAGAGAGGCATTCTTACACTGTGTACAAGACCTCCTAGGACATTCCTTGACAAAGCATACCAGCGAAACGTACATCGGAACTGAACTGTTCTATATTGAGTTTTATCGCGTCTCTACACTAGCCAGGACACCTGGGGGCTTAGCGCTATTGTCTTGCTACTAAAGAGGTTTTGGTTTCGGGGGGTCACACTCCTGCTGATCCATTTACCTCTTTGCAAGTTTGGCGATTTGAAGCATTTGTTACAGCATATCTGCTTTTGTACCCTTACATTGTGGTGTTATCAAGGCTTATGTGACGCTTTTATATATTTTAAAATAAATTTGTATCCTAGTTTTGCCTAGTGTACTGTTTTCCCATCAGTATAAAGTGGGAGTGCGCATATCCTTGAGCTTAGTCGAAAGCTCCAACAAATGTGAGTAGTCATTTGTTACAAAACAACTACTTCCTCAAAGTGCCGTTACAGATTCACACTATGTTGCAATTTTCTGTTTTCTTTTTTATGGGATCTCACTGAGGAATGCTAACAAGCTGAAAAACTCATCCAGAGGACACAGACATATCCTTGATTTGGATCTAAAGATCTTAAACAAATTCCTCAGAGTTCCATCGTTCAAGATGGAAACTATTCGTACCATCCTACCACTGATCCAGGAGGGTCAATATATGACTACAGTGGATCTAAAGGATGCTTATCTTCACATTCCAATACACAAAGATCATCATCGGTTTCTCAGGTTTGCCTTTCAAGACAGGCATTACCAGTTGTAGCTCTTCCCTTTGGATTAGCTACAGCCCCAAGAATCTTTACAAAGGTTCTAGGGTCGCTTATGGCGGCCCTAAGGCCGCGGGGCATAGCAGTAGCCCCTTATTTAGACGACATCCTGATACAGGCGTCAAACTTCCAAATTGCCAAGTCTCATACAGACATAGTACTGGCATTTATGAGGTCGCATGGGTGGAAAGTGAACGAGGAAAAGAGTTCTCTATCCCCACTTACAAGAGTTTCCTTTCTAGGGACTCTGATAGATTCTATAGAAATGAAAATTCACCTGACGGAGTCCAGGTTATCAAAGCTTCTAAATTCCTGCCGGGTTCTTCATTCCATTCCGTGCCCTTCGGTGGCTCAGTGTATGGAGGTAATCGGCTTAATGGTAGCGGCAATGGACATAGTGCCGTTTGCACGCTTACATCTCAGACCGCTGAAACTATGCATGCTCAGTCAGTGGAGCGGGGATTACACAGATTTGTCCCCTCAACTGAATCTGGACCAAGAGACCAGGGATTCTTTTCCCTGGTAGCTATCTCGGGTCCATCTGTCCAAAGATTGGACAATTGTAACAAATACCAGCCTTCTAGGTTGGGGTGCAGTCTGGAACTCCCTGAAGGCTCAGGGATCGTGGACTCAGGAGGAGTCTCTCCTTCCAATAAATATTCTGGAACTGAGAGCGATATTCAAGGCTATTCAGGCTTGGCCTCAGTTAGCAACTCTGAGGTACATCAGATTTCAGTCAGACAACATCACGACTGTAGCTTACATCAACCATCAAGGGGGAACAAGAAGTTCCCTAGAGATGTTAGAAGTTCAAAAATAATTTGCTGGGCAGAGATTCACTCTTGCCACCTATCAGCTAACCATATCCCAGGTGTAGAGCACTGGGAGGCGGATTTTCTAAGTCGGCAGACTTTTCATCCGGGAGAGTGGGAACTCCATCCGGAGGTATTTGCACAACTGATTCTCTGTTGGGGCAAACCAGAACTGGATCTCATGGCGTCTCGCCAGAACGCCAAGCTTCCATGTTACGGATCCAGGTCCAGGGATCCCAAGGCGACACTTATAGATGCTCTTGCAGCGCCCTGGTCTTTCAACCTGGCTTATGTGTTTCCACCGTTTCCTCTGCTCCCTCGACTGATTGCCAAGATCAAGCAGGAGAGAGCATCAGTGATTCTGATAGCACCTGCGTGGGCACGCAGGACTTAGTATGCAGATCTAGTGGACATGTCATCCTTTCCACCATGGTCTCTGCCTCTGAGACAGGACCTTCTACTTCAGGGTCCTTCCAACCATCCAAATCTAATTTCTCTGCGGCTGACTGCCTAGAGATTGAACGCTTGATTTTATCAAAGCGTGGCTTCTCCGAGTCAGTTATTGATACCTTAATACGGGCACGAAAGCCTGTCACCAGGAAAATTTACCATAAGGTATGGCGTAGATATCTTTATTGGTGTGAATCCAAGGGTTACTCATGGAGTAAGGTCAGTATTCCTAGGATATTATCTTTTCTCCAAGAAGGTTTGGAAAAAGGATTGTCAGCTAGTTAAGCGTCTGGCAGATGTTCCATACGTTCAGGCATTTTGTCAGGCTTTAGTTAGAATCAAGCCTGTGTTTAAACCGGTTGCTCCACCATGGAGCTTAAACTTGGTTCTTAAGATTCTTCAAGAAGTTCAGTTTGAACCTCTTCATTCCATAGATATCAAACTTTTATCTTGGAAAGTCCTTTTTTTGGTAGCTATTTCCTCGGCTCGTAGAGTCTCCGAGTTATCTGCCTTACAATGTGATTCTCCTTATCTGATTTTTCATACGGATAAGGTAGTCCTGCGTACCAAATCTGGGTTTTTACCTAAGGTGGTATCTAACAAGAATATCAATCAAGAGATTGTTGTTCCATCCTTGTGTTTCACAATCCAGACGTGGTCCGTGCTTTAAAGTTTTTACTTACAAGCTACTAAAGATTTTCGTCAAACATCTGCTTGGTTTGTTGTCTTCTCTGGACAGAGGAGAGATCAAAAGGCTTCGGCAACCTCTCCTTCTTTTTGGCTTAGAAGCTTAATCCGCTTAGCCTATGAGACTGCTGGACAGCAGCCTCCTGAAAGGATTACAGCTCATTCCACTAGAGCTGTGGCTTCCACTTGGGCCTTTAAAAATTAGGCTTCTTTTGAACAGATTTGCAAGGCGGCGACTTGGTCTTCGCTTCATACTTTTTCAAAATTTTGCAAATTTGATACTTTTGCTTCTTCGGAGGCTTTATTTGGGAGAGAGGTTTTACAGGCAGTGTTTCCTTCCATTTAAGTTCCTGCCTTGTCCCTCCCTTCATCCGTGTACTTTAGCTTTGGTATTGGTATCCCACAAGTAATGGATGATCCGTGGACTGGATACACCTTACAAGAGAAAACACAATTTATGCTTACCTGATAAATTTATTTCTCTTGTGGTGTATCCAGTCCACGGCCCGCCCTGTCATTTTAAGGCAGGTCATTTTTAAATTTAAACTACAGTAACCACTGCACCCTATGGTTCCTCCTTTCTCGGCTTGTTTTCAGTCGAATGACTGGCTATGACAGTTAGGGGAGGAGCTATATTGCAGCTCTGCTGTGGGTGTCCTCTTGCAACTTCCTGTTGGGAATGAGACTATCCCACAAGTAATGGATGATCCGTGGACTGGATAACACCACAAGAGAAATAAATTTATCAGGTAAGCATAAATTGTGTTTTTTTGCTTGTATGTAGTCACACAAGTTAACTTTGGATACTGCCATGTACTTGAATTTTAGAAAGAAGGTTTCATAAAAGTTCTCAATTCCACAACTAAAGTTGGATGGACTAAATAGCCTTTTGTACAGCAATTTTATAACGTTTTTTTTCCTTCTAATGTTGGTAGGACCAGAGTTGTAAGAGTATAGTTCATTAAAGGGATTTGGTTCTGTAAGTGTCTGATCTCTCCTTTTGAACCTTTAAGAGAAGCATTCCTCTAGACTTGAAAACCATTTTTCTTTCCGCTATTTCATCAGCAAGTAGCTGAGAGTGCTATTTTTAAAGCATTGAATACCCTCCCTTATTTCTAGAAACGTTTCTCTTTTGGTTATGGTTTGTACTATACTTAAGGAATGCATGGAATTTTTAAAAATACTGCAGGGTGATTTTTAGATTTTTTTTAAATTATTTTTTATTTTTTAAAGTCAGTGAATGTTAACGTGATTCCTTTGCATCAGCCTTGAAACAAACACCAGTCTTATTGGGGGGTTTTTCTACTGTGTCAAGTGGAGAGATTTTATGCATTTGATTTAAGAATTTCATGTTTTGTGTGTAATTGTATTTTAAATTTTCTTGTTTTATATTTAATTACCGTATAAATGAAATTACTTTTATTTAATACAGGGTCACCACCGCACAATGAAAATGCAAATTTAGAAAAAGAGGTTTCACATTTGGTTAATGTAGAAGAAATGGAAACATTCTCTGGAACCGAGCACATAGTACTAGAAGACAATGTGGAGAAGGATAAAAAAGAACTAAACTTGACATTACAACAACCTTTCAGTTCCCAAGAGAATAACTTTTTACAGCATGGGGAAAATGCCCCTGTGGAGGCTAACACTGAACCACAAACTGCATCTACAGAGCTTGAGGTTTCTGCTACATCCCCAGAACCACCTCAGTCTCTGAGTGAGGACGATAGTTCAAAAATTGATGAGCACTTTGAATTAGTTAGTCATGATCACCTTTCTATAAAAAGTAGTGATGCACATGTTTCTGAATCGTCTGACCTTCTGGAAATGGAAACTACTCCTATAAATGATGCCTTTATGGAAGCAGGTTCACCTTTAGGAGATAAAGCTCTGAAGTCACCCGCTGATCTAGATTCCCCTGTCACTTCCGTAGACACCAGTAAGACAAGTGTGTCATCCTCACCAGCAGTTTCCTTAGACTTCCATTCTTCAAATGACATTTTTCAAAGTCCTAGTTTTTGCACAGGAAATACCTTGCCAACAACTTATATATCAGTGACTCCAAAAATTGGCATGGGTAAGCCAGCTATCACCAAAAGGAAATTTTCTCCTGGCAGACCCCGATCAAAACAGGTAAATATGCATGTACTGCTATTAAAGAAACCTATTTTGTCCCTCTAACATTAAAACATGTGAGAGCAAATGTTTAATATAAAACGTTATTCTTGGTGTGCCTGCGTTTGTTAAACCATTAAAAAAATGTTTTTGAAGTATACTTAAAGGGACATTGAACCCAATTTTTTTATTTTGTGATTCAGATAGTGCATGCAATTTTAAGCAACTTGCTAATTTACTCCTATTATCATTTTTTTCATTCTCTTGGTATCTTTATTTGAAATGCAACAATGTAAGTTTAGATAACGGCCCATTTTTGGTGAACAACCTGGGTTGTTCTTGCTGATTGGTGGATACATTCACCCACCAATAAACAAGCTCTGTCCAGTGTGCTGAACCCAAAAATAGCTTAGATGCCTTTTTCAAATAAAGATAGCAAGAGAACGAAGAACAATTGATAATAGGAGCAAATTAGAAAGTTGCATAAAATTGCATGCTCTATCTGAATCACGA